>NC_086247.1:114155317-114456006 GCF_021018805.1 Prinia subflava | reverse complement strand
GCTGTAACAACTTGGTTAAAATTTTCTCTCTAGCAAGTGTGAAGAGGCACACTGTGACAATCACCATGTGCAGCAGTGAACCCTGTCCAGCAAGTGTCTTTTAATCTCTCTCATGGTCAAATGTTTGTCATTGGAACCCTCTGTACTCATCAATGTGACAAATATTAGTCAACGTTTAACCCCAGGAGTTGGATGAAATTAAAGCTAGGATCAATTGCTACACCAGGTTTTCATGTTGCTCTTAATTTCTGTAGGATCTGTGACTTAGGAAAGATAGGCCAATACTGCCTCTTAGTGGAAGGACAAGTGACTCAAAAAGTGAGGCAGAATAGAATAGAATAGAATAGAATAGAATAGAATAGAATAGAATAGAATAGAATAGAATAGAATAGAATAGAATAGAATAGAATAGAATAGAATAGAATAGAATAGAATAGAATAGAATAGAATAGAATAGAATAGAATAGAATAGAATAGAATAGAATGGAATAGAATAGAATAGAATAGAATAGAATAGAATAGAATAGAATAGAATAGAATAGAATAGAATAGAATAGAATAGAATAGAATAGAATAGAATAGAATAGAATAGAATAGAATGGAAATAGATGAGAACTTAGAGTACCAGACAAACCCTCAGCTGGCAGCCATCAGAACTGCAAGAGGGTAAATGAAAGATGGTTGCAGCCATTAATGTTTAGTAGTGATGATGATGATAGTAATAACATTAAAATAATAACAATTATGATAATAATAATAACAATAATGGTAAAAAGTACTTCTGTGCTTTGGCAAACTTCTTTACCTCCTTGGGGAACAGTAAAATTCAGCAGAATGCTGGTATGATTGGCTGGCAAAAACAATCTTTTGTATGTGTGAGAACTAGGAATCTACACGGACAACCATTTGGAAGAAAAAAGCAATTAAAAGATACCTGGAGACATTAGAGGAAATGATTCCAGGCGAGAATAAAAAGGAGTAGAATATCTTAGATCACTCAGACATCACTAAGTCAAAAGATCTACTTTAGATTCCAAGAGTGTTGGAGCTGTGTACTGTCATCTATTGTCTAGTTCGGTATGTTCTAGAACATTAAAAAAACATTAACTAAACAAAGTACAAATTTGAATCCGTCAGCCATCTAACAGAATTAAAGAGGTACATTATGTTGAAGAATACTTAATTACATGGTTGAAATTTGCAGGCAGAAAAAGCTCCACTAATGCATTTCTATTTTTGAATTATGGACCAAAGACCAAATACAAATGAGGGCTGCCTTGAAGAGGCACAGTTCAGAATTTGCTGTCATTCCTGAGCTATATAATCCTTCTGGGGATAATACCTTGAGATATTCTTTGAGTAGTTAAAAATGTATAGCTATCATTAGAGCCAGACTTGACAGTTTTGCTCTTCATGAAATAGCTCTTTCTAATGACAAAATTTGTTGCTTCTCTATTTCTAGAATTTCAGTAACAATGGAATAAATTTCACTAAAAAAAGTTAAGAAATTATGTGTAACAATGTATCAATATATGCATTTCATAATGAAGCCTGTTTCCTGCTAGTCTTACTTGAACTGCAACCATTTTTCTTCCTACAAAACAAATGTTGAAGCATTCCTCACAAACAGACATGGTCATTTGAGCTTGTATGCTTTTGGCTGGGTTAGAGTTAAATTTCTTCACAATAATTTGCATGCTGCTATGTTTTGAATGTGTGCTGAACACGGTGTTGACAACCTACCAGTGTTTTAGTCGTTGCTGAATAACATTTACCAGGGCCACTTCTGCATCTCTCACCACCCCACCAATGCTTAGGCTGGGAGTGCACAAGAAGCTGAGATGGGACACAGCCAGGACAGCTGACCCCAACAGACCTAAGGGATGTTCTACACCATGTGGCACCATGCTCTGCAAAAAAGCTGAAGGAGAGAAGAGGGAAGAGCAGGGTGGTATATTTGGAGTTATAGCACTTGTCTTCCCAAGTAGTCATGAGATATGATGGAGTCCTGCTTTCCTGGAAATGGCTAAGCCTGCCTGCTGTTGGGAAGCAGAGAATGAATTCTTTCTTTTGCATTGCTTGCAGGTGCAGATTCTGCCTTAGCTATTAAACTGTCTTTACCTCAAGCCAAGAACTTTTTCACTTTTATTCTTCCAACTGTCTCACCTGTCCTACTTCAGGAGAGTGAGCGAGTAGTTGTGTGGTGCTGAGGCTGCCCATGGGAGTGAAACCACAACAGAGCCACAGCACTCAGCTGAACACATCTCCTGTCTCTGACCACTGCATTTTTCTTATAACTGAGTTTCTCCTTACATGAGGTCTCTTCAAGTAATTTATTAAAAATAGATTTCTCCATGAATTTGAGTATTACATGTGTACTTTAATATAAAAAAGCAGGATGAAATTTTGAAACTGGTATTCACTGCCTTATTCATAAACAACCTCACAACAAGGAGCTTGCCTCTTGTGCAGTATAATATTAAATCAGAAGGTGGAAAAAAGAATGAGCGGCACAATGGATGTGAGCAGAATAATTTGGAAACATTACAGGGTTTTTTATGCATGTTTACCAAATTTCTGTATAAATAAGTAATACAATTGGAGTGCTGAGTAATTTCAGGAGATTAGTGATAAATGGGCACAAGTTGATTATTCAAGATAAAGCTGAGGGTCATTATCCTCAGCTGGTCATTAATCCCCATGAAATGACTGGTATTGAGATAGTAATTACTACCATAATGAAAATAGGGGAAAAAAAGCAGCATGACATTATTCTTACAAAACTGTCAGTTTCTAAAGAATTCATGTTTCCCTCATCACCCAACCCAGTTGCTTGAACTATTTTTAACTCTTTATACAGCTTATTTGTTCTACTACAATTTTCATCTCATTACCTCACTTAAGCTTTGGTTTCCCATCTTATATTGGAATTGCAGAAGGGCACAGCAAGAGGCAACAGTGATAGGAGAGAAAGACAGGGCATATAAATTCCCCCACCAGAAAATAAATACAACGTATTTTCAGAATTTTGTCTGTAAAGCATGTTCCGCAGTGAGGTAGAAGATTGCATTATGATGTTATCTAGCTTATTTTTCTACATTTAGTAGTGCTTTTAGCCATAGCACACATCCCAATTCTTTGCTCTAAACCAGGATTCACCTTTTAGCCTTACAATATATGGAATGGACAATATCAGTGTTAACTGGGTCAGAAAACATGGCTCTAAACTGAAAAACATCTTTAAACATTTGTAATTTTGCAAACCAAGTTTGTGGTGTTTTGGTGTGCCTTCTAAGGACTTTTGAGCCTTGAAGTTCTTTTCCTTCTCATTTCTACTAGACAAGCTAGAAACATATTATGAGCTGAAGGGAAGGCAATTTGTTTCCTGCTAGAAGCACTGTCATTCTGTTTCCACTGGGAAAAACTCACACATGCTGCATCATTATAACTTATAAAATGAAAAACCCAGTCTAAACTGAAAGCTTTTAACGTAACATAAGTAAGTTTAAAAATAGTATTGCCCTATATGTTGCTAAAGCAAACAAGACACAGACATTCATTACTCTAAGTACTTTTTTCTAAAGCTGTTCTCTGAACACTTTTCTAAGAAGGGGATTGCAGGAAACCCACAGGATGGATTGAGGTTCTGCTAGAAAATTTGCAGTTGCTTCTGAAATGCCTCACTATATGTAAAAGACAGGAGGCAGAGCCAGGCTCAGAACAGCTTTAGGCAAGAATGTCTGATGGGATGTTGCTGTGAGGGCTTGCAAACCAATTACTGTGGGATGGAATAAAACCAGGTAATGGTGGATACCGATAAGTGACTTGCAGTGCAACTCAGGAAACTAATTTGTTCTTCTAGCTTGCTTATGTTGTTTGGAGAGTTTGAGGTGAAACCTAATGATTCGTGTCTGCTAGCCAAATGAATCATTCAATACTGGACAGCTATCGAAACAGGACTTTGGCTATTTGGGGAGAGTATGAGCAGCAAAAAAAATTAATTCCTGAAGTTCTTAAAGCTCTGAATGGCACTGAGCAGAACACACTTCAGAAAAGATGGTAAGTTCTCTGGAAATATAGACATGTTTTTGACAGTCAAGGCTAAAGCATGGTCTGTCAGTTTTCTAGAGGAAAAAATATAAGTTATTTGGGAGTATGTCGTAGTTGGGGGGGGAGGTGAATTTTTCCAGGGGGATGTGGGCAGGCCAATCAGTGATCAGGTTTTCTGCTGGCACCTGGATTGGTCACTCGGAGGTTTGGACACGCCTCTGAGGACACGAGGGGTTAAAAGCAAGACTCCAGGGGGGTTTGGCCTCTTTTGGGTTCCGGTTTCAGCAGGGAAACATCTCCTCTTCCCTGCTCAGCTCTGGGCTGAGTGGGGGAGGGGAGCCACGTGGCCGGGCTCAGGAAAACCACGAGGCGGAACTGAAGTAAGCTGGGGCCCCGGGGGGAGAAGAGAGTGAACAAAAACTAGAACTGAGCTAGCCCCATCCAGGCTGGAGGGGTAGAAGACTGTAGAGGTGCCTTCTTTCCTCCCCCCTCTCCCGGAGAAGGTGCTCAGCTGCGTGGGAGTTGCCAAGCCTGGGAGTGCCTGAGCCTGCAGCCCTGCCGGGAGCCAGAAACTGTTAACTCTTTCTGAGGCAGAAAGAAACTTTTTTCCTCAGACATTGATTCTCATGGCTAGTAGTTTCAGAAAAGAAAGAAAAACAGCCTGGGACCGAGATGATAAAGCATGATTAGAAAGAACCCGATGGGCAGGGAATTGAAGAAGAGTGGCTTCTGAGCTAGACTTTTCTTGCATAATGTTAACCATAGACTGAACTCAAGTCTCTTTTGAACATAAACTGCATTTAGGTGGATGCAGCTGCCCTTGCTTTTGCTACAGTGACTGGCACTTGAAGAGTGGAGCGAGCAGAAAAGAGAAGAGAGAGGGTGTGGTGGCGCCCTCTGCCCGCAGAGAAAACAAAGCCCCCAGCCCCAGGGAAAAGATGGGGAGAGCTCGGCATGAAAGCATCCTTAAAAGAGCCCTGTATGCAGCTTCAGCCTATAGACAGTGGTGAGAGCACTGGACATAGGAAAGAGAAAGTGTCCCCTGGCAGACTTGTCCGGGCGGTGCCACGGGTGACATAAAAGCACACAGAGAGTAGACCTGCATTTCCTGAAGAGCAGTCTGTGGTGCAGGAGAGACTCTTCTCTACCTTGCTGAATTGAAGATTGGGGTTTTTTTGAGGGGTGATTGTTTGATTTAAAACCCAAAGGTTTGGTCTGTGGAGGGTAGTGTGTGGAAGGTAAAAACTGAGGGAGGAGAAGAAGTGTTCTGAGAAGTTTTTATTTCTGTCTCTGTGTGTGTTTAGAGTTTTCTATCTCTGTGCTTATGTAATGTAATAAAGTTTTGGTTTTTTTCTGTTTTTTTTAAAGTTTAAGCCTGCTCTGCTCTGTTCCTGATCACATCCCACAGTAGTTGTTAGAGAAAAAAATATATATTCATGGGTGCATTAGCATCTAGCCAGTGCTAACCCATGACAGAGTAGAACCTTGTCTGGGAAACAACATAATAGTGACAGGGCAACCAAGCATAATTATGCATCACAGCAAATAATAGTATTCAAACTGGGTTTGCATGGAGGGGTTTTGGTAGTGGAAGGCTACAGGAGTGGCTTCTGTAAGAAGCTGCCGGAAGCTTCTACCATCTCTGACAGAGCCAATGCCTCCCAGCTCCAGGACTGCAGCTGGCTGAGGCTGAGCCAATCAGAAATGGTGACAATGCCTCTGTGATAAGATTTAAAAAGAAGTTATTGTTCAGATTTAGTTGTGCTCAGAGAAGAGCAGAGTGAAAGGATTATGTGAGAACAACAACTTTGCAGACACCAAGGTCAGCGGAGAAGGAGGGCAGGAGCTGCTCCAGGCAACAGAGACTTCTCTGCAGCCTGTGGTGCAGCCCATGGTGAGGCAGCTGTGCCCCTGCAGCCCAGAGACATCCATGGGTGTGCAGAGATCCACCTGCAGCCCGTGGGGAGACCCACACTGCAGAGGGGAATGCCTGAGAGGAGGCTGTGACCCCATGGAGGCCTGTGCTGTAACAGGCTCCTGGCAGGGATCTGCAGCCCCGTGGAGAGAGGAGCCAACGCTGAAGCAGGGTTCGTGGAAGGACTTGTGATCCTGTCAGGGACCCACGCTGGAGCAGGCTGTCCTTGAAGGACTGCACCCCATGGAAGAGTGACCCACATTGGGGCAGTTTGTGAAGAACTGTAACCCATGGGCAGCACTCAGACCGGAGAGGTTTGTGGAGAGCTGTCTCCTGTGGGAGCAGTCCCACATTGGAGCAGGAGAAGGACTCCTCTCCCTGAACTGTGGCAGGAACAACCTGTGATGAACTGACTGTAACCCTCATTCCCTGTCTGTATGCACCACTTTGGGGGAGGGGGTAAAACCCAAGGAGGAGAGAGGGGAGTCAGGGAGGTATTTTAAAGACTTGTTTTGCTTCTTATTTTCCTGCTCTGATTCTGATCGTTAATACATTCAGCGAATATCCACAAGTCGAGTCTGTCCTGCCTGTGACAGGAATTGGTGAGTGATGTGTCTCCCTGTCCTTATCTCAATTCATGAACCTTTTGTTAAATTTTCTCTGCCCCGCCCAGTTGTAGAAGGGAGTGAAAGAGCAGCTGTGGTGGGTACCTGGCATCCAGCCACGGTCAATCCACCACAAAAAGCACAGTGAAAAAACAAGTTGCTGGTGACAGACCAACAACAGGGTTGCAGTACAATTGTCTTGGATCTGCCAGCTACAGCCAGGACATGCTGTAGTGACACACAATGCAATGGAGACAGACAAAATCTGCAACAGCTGTCATAGACACACCAATAACAAATCTAAGCAATAATAAAAAATCCAACAAAATCTAGACAACATACATCTTAGCTTCTAAGGAGATTCACACCTGTGAGATTTCACTCCATTCTTCCAAAATTCACTCAAAAATCAATTTTGTCTTTGCTACTAATTCCATGAAGAAAACACAGATTAGCACTGATTGTGGATAACATACTACAGGTACTGCTAAAGAAATTGCATGACTCAGGGGAAACAAAATGTGCTTTCCAATTTTCCTGTGCTCCAGTGAAAATCAAAGCACATGCACGAATGTGATTAAGGATGAATACCCCTGGCCTTCTCCAGACCTTGCATACCTGTTGAAATGTACTGCTTGCACTTTCACCTCTTCCCTTCTGCAGGATCAAGAAGAATGCCTTACACTACACTGTCACCCCATGTAGCTATGAAGGATAAGTTTTTATACCTCCCTCAAAATATCATTTTTAAAGATTTAGAATCTTAAGTTAGTTTTCTGCAGAACAGCTACTCTCTAAGGATTTTTTTTTCAGCAGAGCAGAAAAAAAGTTCTGAATAAATCAGGAAAAAAAGACAGTTAATTATTTCACTGCTGTTAGTCCCATGCGCATTTCTGTGGCATTCATATGTTGAAACTACCAGCGTATGTGCCTGCAATCTTGAAGTATGCTCTACATTTCAGCAATTACATTTACAGCAGTAGGACACAAGGGAATGAAAGGAAGTTGTGCTAAGGGAAGTTCAGAATGGCCATGAGGAAAAGGTTCCTCACTGGAACTGTCTCCCCAGGCAAGTGATTGCAGCACCAAGCCTGTCTGAGATCAAGGAGCGTCTGGATGATGCTCTTGGTCATATGGCTTAGTTTTAGGAAGTCCTGTGAGGAGCAGGGAGATGGACTCAATCCTTACATGTCCTTTCCAAATGAGATACATCATGATTCTGATTTCCTTTAACAGATACCTTATTTCTGTAGTAGTTCTTGTAAAAACCCACTGAAGTCCATATTCAGCATACTCACCTCCTTCATTACACTTAATTGAAGTAAGACACTTTACTAGTATGTTTGTGAGATAAATGTCTACAAAATCACAACACATTTGTGTATTTATAATAAGACTTGGTAGACCTCTATGTCTTTTTCTTTTTTTTTATAAGTTGTGCAATATTTTTTCTACAGCATCAAGTCCTGGGAGCTTGTCATTAGGGCAAAACTTTTAAAATACTTGAAAATATTTATAAAGAAGTTTGTTAGATCTCATGGATGAAAAAAGTAATCTGTAAACATAATTCAAGAACACCCTGAAGGTTTAAAGATGGAACCATTATTTTATTTTGGGAGTGTTGAATCATGATTTTCAATACTTTGAGCTGGCAGCTGCAAGACACTTACAAGCTGAAATGCCAGTTTAATGAGTAGCCTATAGAAATATTCAGACTACCATCAGAAATTTTTTGAGCTTGAATCACACTAAAAACTTTGCAGAGACAAAAAATAACTGAAAAATACTGCTGAGCCACCAGGAACTATAAATTCTTAAAACCTCTTAATACTTAGAATAGGGAAAGCAAGGGGTGGGGAGGGCTTATGTTTATTTGTTTTAGGACACCTAACTTCAGTCTCCTAGACTTTAAAATGGGGATTAATGTAGAGACAAGAATAGACTTACTTGATTGAAGTAACTTTTTTTTTGCATTAAATAATATTTGAGATGATAAATATTAGGATATCGGGTGAAAAATATGAGAAATTATAAAGTTAATATATTTTCATTCTTGTGTCAAAATTTTCCTGCAGGAAAGATACACCATCCTGAGGACAAAGCATTTGCCTAGTTTCAAAGACCATCACATTTTTTTCATCCCCTGCACTTTTGTGCTGGTGAACATTTATACTGGCTTTTGTGCTGTACTCAAATATTTTGCTAAATATATCAGCTTTATCCTTTAAACCCTCTAATGATAGAGCATTAAAATAAAATGTATTTCTATGTCATTAACCTTTTGTGCAGATGTGAGTTTATATGGGAAAAATGTGAGGAAATTGCTGCCAGACTTGTATGACTCCTTCATCTGAATGAAGAAAACAAATGTGGCCAAAAAAATCTGCTTAGATTAGCTGATATGTCCCACATACATTTCTTCCAGTCCATGCATCCATGTATTATAATAAAACACCTACTGCACTAAGTTTAAAGTGAATTGCAGTCACATAAACAGGAAGATGATACATTTGGGTTTAGCACATCATAATTAACCTTTCCTTTTTAAATTGACTAGACTGACCTGTTAGAAGAGAAACTGTAATAACCACTTTCCTCTAGAACCTCTTCAATTAGAGCCTGCAACATAAAAGAATTAATTTCAGTGAGTTTTGTTCATTAAGAGTAATAAATTAATAAATATATGTAAATACACAGCTTACCTGCAACTGCTCATATGTCGTCCCTTCTGCCGTGCCAGAAGTGCCAAGAATGCCTTAAAGTAAAAGGCAAGTAATGTTATACTACTGAATTTGGGATTTATGCTCCCTGATCAGCTTCTTAGCAATTCTATATCAAACATAATGACAAGACAGATGTTTCATGATCAGTAACTCCCACTGAGCACAGTTACCCCCTGAAAAGGTGGGGTCATTTTATGGCATGATATGAACATTTGACACATACACATTATGGAAGTATTCTAACCAAAGAAAAATAATTTAAAGATTTAATGTAACTCAAAAATGCAACTTTCTTATTTTTTCCCAGTTACAGTGGAAATTTACAGTGGAAAGGCCACACAGCCAGCAACAATTTGTGAGGACAAAAGTATTGTCTGCAGGTTAAGAGATTCAAAAATTACAGATAATGAGCATCCCAACAAATTGCATTATCGTCTCCAGGAACAAAATAATGCTTATATTTAAAGTGATTGTTAGGAACTCATTTCCTACTCAAATATCACCCTTGATACCTAGTATTAATTTTGTTTTTTGCAATAAGCTGTGGAAGAGATATGCTATTTTCAACACAAAGACCATCAAAACAAGTTTTTCACTCTTCTTTCTGGTGCCACAGATTTAAATGTTACTGTATCCTGTAGTCCATGGACTGCAACACAGTTTTTTCTGTATTTAGAAGAATGTAAATGGCACAATCAGCAAAATACAGGCTGTGCTTTTCCCTTATGTCCAGTGCACAAAAAATCACATGACAAAAAAAGTCTCTGAACCAGGAACTGTAGCTCCCCACCCCAAGTGATGCAACAGCTGGTAGGTGCTTATGATTTGTCTCACTGAGTATCACTAGTCCAAAGTAGAATTGACACACATATTGATATATTTTCTAAAGTATATATATGTTTATGTGTGTGTGTATTTTTCTCTCCTCAAGGTTGCATGGCTTTATCTAGCTATGTAATTAAATCAACTCATTGCAACTGTTTCAAACATAACAAAAGAACAAGATAGGGCTTTAAACAGAGTTGACTTAAAAATCATATGCAAGGACAGGTAAATCCTAAGTATGATGTTTTCAGTTGCAAATATTTCTATTAATTTTCCTGGATGAGCCATAAATTATTTGCATCTTTGATATTTCTTTATAATTTCAAAGTGTACTCTCTTCAATCAATAGAAAGTTCCAGCAGTGCTGAATTGTGTATTTTACCAGGAATTAAATAAAACAAAACCCAACCAACAACTCCAAACCAAAATCAAACAATCACCACCACACCACCCCACCCCCCCCCAAAAAAAATCAGGATGCTCAACATTAGCTTGTTGTCCTTAAAGACTGATCTTGGAGTAGCAATTCCTTCTTCTTTGATACTGTACACTTTATTAGAAATATATATGCCACTACAGAAGTTTATGATGCTTTGTTTACCTTTTCTATCAACTGGAAGCAACATATTTCCACCTGAAGAAAGATGCACCCCATGGCAATCTGCTGTGAAGATATTGGGTTCAATCAATTCATGAGAACCTTGCAGCAGATAGGGAAAAAAACCAAAAACCAAAAAACAAACACCTGAAATGTCCATCCTTCCCATTTGCCAAAACTTCTGACTTCTAGGAGACAGCTTACCCTTTCTTATGTTTCCCAGTGCAATCAGAAATCAAAAGACATTTCAGTACTTTTTAGATTAATGAAAAAGTGGTGAACACAATTATGAGCATCCTACCTTTTTCTCTCCAGAAACACTGAACACTGCAAGCTGCACTTAGTATAAAGTACTGAACTCTTCAGATGATCTGAACAAAATGGCACAAACTATACAGTTGTGTGAAGATAAACAGGAAAGTGTATTATCTTTAACCTATGAGAGAAGCAGCTGATGGCTCTGGTTTTTAAAACTGTGGCTTCAAATGAAATTGTTAGCCAAAATTCAAGTGGTATAATTCCCATCAGAGGAAACCAACACTTTCAAAACTTGAAAGTCAGTTCAGCTACTTGCTATATGAGCAATGATACTGACATTAAACTTAAAAACATCTAGTTTTGAAAATACCCACTGGTAACAGCTCTGACAGGAGCACTTCGTGTGCAGAAGAGAAATTTCAGTTATGCATTTCTGCAGCATGATAACACTTTTACAGTTACAGAAACTGAAGAATCTCTGCTCTTGGAAGACTTTTACCCCATCACTGATCAGTGGAGGATTTTTTTCCCAGTAATTCTTATTAGGTTTTCTAATTTGGCCTAGTTAAAAACATTATTTTAAAATTTTATTTCCAGAAATTGTACAACTTCATAACAACATTTGTTGTCAGAGTTTAATCTAATTCTGTTTCTCTGTTCACATGACCCAGTACATTTACAGTGTTGGTTTTGGTAAATCATGTAACATTTAGTTTACCAATTTGCCATCCTTCTAACTGCACTCTTTTTTTTGTTGCTTTCCATTAACAGAATATAACTGTTTCCTTCAAGGTAGAATGCCCAGAATTGCATTCAACATTTCAAAAATTTTCAATATACTATTATTTACTTTTTAAATAGATTATTTCTTCCTTTTCTACAGGTTTAAATCCAATAGTTTTGAAGCTAACAATTATACAGTTGATAACATTTACAAATAATTCCTTTTCTTTCTAAAAACCTGAAAATTAGGTTAATTCTATAATAAACATTTTCTTTTTCTTACCATATTTTTGGGCATCCTTTTCTGAAAACATCAACTCAATACACAATGAGCAGGTGTTACTTAGATATAATGTTATGGTGGAAGTACAGGAAGTTTTTCTGTAAATCCCAACTTGATTTGCAGGACAGCATGAAACTGACAGCTCAAAAAGAAGCATCTTTAACTACCTTTCTAATGTACTACCAATGTGCCACATTTCAGGAAGTTTTAGCGGCCCAGGTTAATTGTTACAAAACAAAGGAAGGATCCTGCATTTGAGGTCAGTCTCTTTTGTAGCAAACAACGACACAGAAGATTCCATTATTTAGTGGAAGTAGATGATAATCAAATTCAGTTACAGAGGAGAATTAGGTGAATGATAATAAGTCACCTTAGTCATCAAATTTCAGGCACAATAATATATCTAACAACTGCTTTATCATCAATTCATAAATGAAATATCTTAGCTTCAGTCTCCCACAGTATGCATATGCCAAGAAAGTAAAGTTCAAATCCGTTGCTGATGACAGTCCTCTCAGGAGATTTTTGAAGGAACATTTGGAAATTCTGATATTAGTCATTAGATCTTTTTCTGTTGAAGAGTTTCCAGCATGTCACTGGAAAATATGCAAGCACGCTTCTTCAGTCAGGCCATGCTTACAAATCTGCAGTAGTTTTAAATTGATGACACTAGAATGTTGCTGACACATTGTGCAACAACAGGACAAGGCATGTTATATCCAAGGTACTCTGGGACACTGCTTTCTTAGGATTAATGGTTTGAGTAGGAGTACAGAACAAAATATGAAAAATATTAAGGAACTATTAACATTAAGAAGAGCTTGCATAAATTAAGAGTTCACATGACCTCTAGTTACATTGCCCTTCCTCTGGTCTTTTTGAGCTCTGATGAGGTCTGCTTTTGTGGATGAGGAGCTAGCAGGTCCTTTCCATTTACAGAAAGAGTTCTCATGACAAGATACAAACTTGAAACCAACCTGCAGAAACTTCTTACTTAAGGAGAGATCTTATTTGCCACATATAGGATAGCTGGACAATATTCTAAAGATTTCCTTTCGAAAATGGACTCTTCTATTTCTGTGATACTAATATCAATAGCATGATTGAATGGAAAGAGAGACAAACCTGACCACAAGTAGTAAATGATGAATCAAATAATTTTTATTTCTGATTTCAGGTTACAAGGGTTGCCCTGCTGACTGAAGACGGACTTTTTGAATCTCTTGATGTTTCTCCTTTTTAAAGGAAAGCATTGCAAAGCTGGAGGAAGCTACATGAAACAAAGAAATACACTTTCACCATTCAGTTACACCTGCCATTCAGAAATGCTATTATTGAGGAATGTAGCTACACTGATGCCCTAAGCTTTGTCCAGTCTCTGTTTCAGGTCAGCCTTCCTAAGGCATCAACACTGCAAAAAGAAACATTGCTATCTAATGGCATGGTGATAAACAACAGTATAAGACTGGATTTAATGGGATATTATAATAAGGCTCCTTCATTTGCCCATTCTGTTAGGCTTGGTTTACCATGTAAATCAGGTCCTCTATTCTTGAAGGTAAACATCACTATTAGCCTAACACTGGTAATATCAGAATTGCCTCCCTGATCAAAGTGCTAGTATTTGGGACACTTTTCTACAGATGAAGCACACAGAACATTACTCTAGATTTCGTGTTGGCAATAATGAGTTGCTCCATCTGAAATTAAGGGAATATCAAGGTCAAACCTTCATTTAATATGCACAGAATGGCTTCTTTTAAGGTCCTTATGGGTCTTAATACAATTCTGAGCATCCTTTTTGCTCTAAGCTTCCTGAGGGAGGTAATTTACCTTTCACTTTTCTATAAAGTATAACTGATTTTATATACTTTCTCCTCCTGTAACTTTTTGGTTGAAAAAGAACACATCTTCCATCTATATTTACACAAAACAAAAACCCAAACAAAAACCCCACAAATCATACTCTATTGTATTTAAAGTCTTCAATAGAGAGTTCAAAGGATATCTTTTCCTTTAAAATAACTTCTATGCTCCAACAGTAAATGTACAGTTTCAGCTGTTGGTCACTGCAATGACACCAACCCAGTCTGACAACCATTCTATGGTAAGTTACTACTCTTTTTTTTTTTTTTTTTAATTATCTCTTATGCTGTTTCTTTATAGTTGTTTATACCTGCAGACACTGTTTGAAAAACTATGATTTTCTATACTAGTGTTTAATATACACTTTATAATAATTTCATTGATGTAAATTCATGAAGTGCCACTCCACTGAATTCAGGAAGCTTTTTGACTACCTAGGGAGGGGTTGACCACTAATGATTCACATTCAAACACTGACATAGTACACATTATAAAATGTTAATCCCACTGGAACAAACTACTGCTCTTAGACAGCTATAAATCCAGAATGGTTTTATTGGCCTCACGGGAGTCCTGATTTGCTCTGACAAACCAGGGATCAAAGTCACATGCTAAGCACAAAAGACTTCTCCAGACAGCTGCGGGCATGCAGGTTTTGGTTTGGTTTTTTTTTTTACAGACAGATACCACTCCTTTTTCATGCAGACAAGGCTTTACACGTATGCTTTAAGTCAGAAGTTGAATGTTCCTTAGCCTTTAAGAGAGTAAAAAAAAAATGATGCCTTAGGAAAGGCCGACAACATATTCTATGGATTACATACCACTGCAATGAATTGTGTGTAGTTAATGTGCCATGGGGATACTGGGATATTCTGAAGCAGAAATGGTAAAGAACAAGTCCAGTGCTTGAGAAACTTGGGAGTTGCCTTGGGCACTAGTGTCCAATTTTAGCTTTTGTTTTAATGAAATCACTTGTCAGATCAGTTAAAAAAATAATAATTAAAAAAAGCCAAGGATTTACATAATGCTTTTTAAAAAGCTTTCTCTTACATTGTTTTCCAGAGATCACTCTGATTCTTGTTCCCATGGAAACAGGGAAGGCTGCTGGCAGCCAAGAACTAACAGGCAAGAACTCTTTCTTGCAAACTTCAGTTTAGAACTGTCAGCTGGAATATGTAGCAGTTTGAGAAAACAGCTATATATTATAAAAAATACTCGACCTTAGATTTGTGAGAACATAAACAAGTGCAAGGGAGGCATTGGGAACACATGGAACAAGTACAGGTATGGATTCTGGCTTCTCTGAAATCAGAGAAAAGCTGATGCTACTGCTTCAGTGGTCAATTCTGAGCCAGTTTTTGAGCTGCTGCTAGTTCTAGGTTCTTCAGCATTCACATTACAATAACTCATATTAATTAGTAAGCCACTTGAGAAAACCTTCTTCAATAGAGAGGACAGGCTCAGCAATGAGCACCTTGGACATACTCCTAACATACCATGTAAAATTGAACTGCCTCATTTCTGCTGATAGGAGGATATAATTTCCAATTATTTTAAATAATTGTTTCCTTTGTGTTTGACAACTTAATTCTTGTATTACCTGTTTTGATAAGCTTGACAAGTAAAAAGAAAAAAAAAAAAAAAAGAGAGAGACATGTAAAGCACACCCAAGTTCAGTTATGTTATTCTGTTTCTAAACAAAATGAAATAAATTTGGCTGATCAATCTCAAAAGCCCTGAGGTGATAAACATCACATCCCAAATGTAAACATTTCATTTTGGAAAATAAAAAGCTGTTTATTTAAGAACAGGAATTTTTTCAAATATCTGCAAGGTAACCATCTGTCTGCAGAATAAAGAGGTTCCAATCACATTTTTAGGTGAGAGTTCAAGGTAGATTTTGTATCAGCTCAGTTCCAATTTTGCTTTGGAATCAGCATGAAGTAAATTCAGCTCTCTCTCACTATGAAACAGTTGAACTTAGTTTAAAACAAATTTAAATTTGAAAAATATCTGACATTTCAAAGTAGTTAACATTATCAGGATTTCATCTGCTGCACTAAAACTCCCAAGAGAGTATTACTATGTACTGATAATTAAAATATAACTTCAAAGTTATTTTGAAACTATTACTACAGAGGAAAGCATTTTATTAACTCTCCATGTCAGTATATGATATTGTCACCTTAAATAGTCATATTGCTGGTATGACAGAATGGTGTAAAAATACTTTACTGTACAATCCATTTTTCTGAGGCGAGCCACAGCTTTTTTTTTTATATGACTCAATTATTGCCATCCTCCACATACTAATATTCAAAGTCAGTCTTTATTTTAATGATATACTTTTAAAGCATCCTGCCATCTGCAAAAATGTCAAGTTCTGTTGTTTTTAAAGAACAGTAACTAAATTAGCAGCACTTTGCAGTAACATCAGTTTGACAACAGCAAATGACTAAAAAGTACCAAATGCCAGAAGCAACAGGAATGCATACTTGGGTGATGAAGATAATTTTGTGCAGCTGAATAAGAATCTGAACAGGGTCACTGATCTGACACACCTTCCTTTGTGATTCAGCAATTCCTGCCGAAGCCGTAGATGACAAGAGTAAAATCTGGAGGGCAGCTCATTTTGTTCCCTCAGTACATTAATAGCATACAGTGTTTAAAACTCGTACATGTAAATACTGAGTTGGAATGCCTGAGTTGTTTACCCAATAATGCTAGGAGTAAAAAAAGGATAACCTAAAACGTTGGAACAATGAGACAATGTAAGTGACAATGCGTTTCAAAAGAAAATCCCTTTCTCTGAATCACTAAATTATTCCATGAGGAAAACAGTATTAATGTGCCTTAACAATTGTTAAAATATTGTCACATTTATTCAAAAGAATAAATATACAAGAAACATAATTTTCTTAACTGTTTTTTTTACATTTAACACAATCTATTTTTTAATATATTTTGATGTTATGACATTTATTTTCATTCTACCCTGAGCATTATAATAATATGTCTGAGATGGACAATTTCAATGAGGTAAATCTATTGTTTAGGATTTTTAATCTTGTATATTAAAATCATACACATTGTCAGGCCCAGAGATTAAATAACAGCTTATCAGCAGACTTTCACTGTAAAACGCTTGGTGTACACTAAAGAACATTAGTTCACAAAATAATCTTTTCCAAGTTTTATTAGACCTGGAAGTTAAGCAAAGAGCTTTGGCCAAAGTAGTAATTTAGACATTCTAACATTCAGTCTCACAGAAACACCCCAAGGATCATCAAGTCTTATGTATAAATTTACAACCACTAAAATTTTCTTTCTTTTTTTTTTTTTTTCCCAGAATGACCTTATGTCAAGACTAAAAATTCTACTGAGAGGGGAATGAAACCCAAATACCAACACTATCTAGTCCACAGCAGACCAAGGCTTTTACCACTTTAACTGATGAATTTCTGTGCTGGGTAGTTTAATAAGAAGAAAGACATTCACAAATATTAGTGTCTAAAGACCATCCGGATCTGAACTGTGATCTCACAGACACAAAGTGATATAGAAAACATCCTTCTCTACCACAGGGAGATGCATTCCTAGTAGGATCAGGAAGAATCATCTATATTGTTGGGTTTTTTTGTTGCACTGCCTTTTGGCAGATGTCTTGAGAAAGTCAAGTGAAATTCAGTTTGACATATTTTCCCTAGGTCTTCTCTTAATAATCAGTAAGGGGAAAAGAAGCTTTGCCTTTCCTCGGAGTCACTTAAATAAGAATGTAAGTTGGTTCTGCTCAAGGTGACAGTGGAAGCCATGTTAGAATAATCTAAAATATACGCCACTAGAAGAAAAATTTTGATTTAGCTCTTTTTGCCTCATTTTCACCTCTCTACCAACTGTTTCAATACTGCTATGTTAAAGGCCCAAAAGTACCCAGTATGGTCTTGCTATTTTAGTGTTAAAATCTTCAGTTATGTCAGGACGCTCATAAAACCTTTACTTCTTTGACATGTTCCCATTTTCACTGCTCCCTGTTCTGTGGTATTTGTCTCCTCTTTCCCAGTCAATGGCTTGTATTACAAAGCAAGAGTAAATAAAGCAGGGACTTTTCTTTTGTAGGTCTTCAATTTTTTTTTTTCTTACTAGAAATATATTTAGAATGATAACAGCAAACAGCAATGACCATGTAGGACATAATCTGGATTTTCCTGTTATTCAACTTATGGAGCTTTTTCTCTTTTTAGTGTGACAGCAACAATATGACCTAAAAGTCTAGAAGGACCAGATTTAATGTCTACCTGTAGTATCTGTGTGCTTCAAAGACTTCAGGAGTTCCCATGAAGTCCATACACTCCAGATCACTCCAAGTTCCTTGTTAGGGTTTGTTTTTTAAAAAAATCCAGAAGTATAGCATTATTTTAAAGATGAGGGCACGTGTGTGAATAGGCTGCTGAAGACTTGACCAAAGCTTTTAAGACTTTTATACGAAAGGAAAACATCACTGGGAAAAGACAATGGATTTGCTAAAATTACTCACAGAACTGAAAATATCAACAAAAGCTAAAGTATTTTTCTGTAGATCATTATAGCTCGCAGACCTTATGTTTAAACTGTGTTGTTATTATATGGCAGCCTTTAGCAAACAGCACTGAAACTACTGAAGGTTGACATCAAATTTGTATTTGTACTGCATAATTAAAATTCTTAATACAGTTTTTATATTAAAAGCTGTAAAATGGAACTTAGTACAGACAACAAGCTTTTTTTTTTGTCAAGATCAGTATCTTAACTGATCAAAATATTTTCATTTCAAATATTACTTAACTCAGGCAATACGCATTCTGAAATCACAGCTTAGCAACTTATGACATGTGAAGCTTCTCAGTAAAAGGAAAAGTACTTCAAATGGATTCATCAATCATGATGTGTAAATACATGATCATTTGTAAGGGCTGTATGAAATATTCATTCTACAGGAGAAATTCCCATTGCATAAAGCAATGGGATTTAGCTGGGATAATTACAATTAACATAATATCTTACTGATTCACTATTGGAATTCATACTTCTAAGAAGCACCTTAATGATAATTCAGATAACATATTTGTATACGAAATGTAATTATCTCTTTTTCTAACATTTTAAAACACAATCATAAATAAAACTATGCTATTTTGTATTGCAAAGAGCTACAGCTGGTAGACTATGGAACTGCCATCTCATCATGAACAAACACTCAATTTTCTTAGTGTGGAACCTCTGGGTGAGTGAAGGTACTCTCAAAAGCAGATCAATAGGCATTAAAGAGGAAGAAATAAAAGAGGAAGCACTCTATAGGCAACAAGAGAATAATGTAATAATGTTCAAAACCTTGAAAATCGTTAGGTTTAATTTAAGTTAAACTTTGGATTTCTTGCAAGCACAAAATTACCTGATCGCAGTCTTGATCCAGAACTAACATAATCTCTATAATTACTAAAAAAAAAAAGAAGAAAAGTTTTAATTGTGTTTAGCATCAATGATTGTAATATAGAAAATATCCGTATTCCCTGACTCCTTCTCATGTTTCCTCTAAAGGAAATCTGTCCAAATTCAGTAGTTTACAACTGTGCATTTTTAAGTCACATAAAGGCTGGTTTAATCTGCATGTCCAAAAATATAATGACTTCTACTCAATAAAACTTTCTTTCCTTGGTCAATACTAATGAAGTAGGGGAAAAAATGGCATTACATCATCAGGATAGCAATATCTCAATGTCAGAAATACAGGTCTGCATGTTTCAATTCGAGATCCTTCTCTAAACTCTAGACAAATGCTTTCCCAGGCTGCAGATTTCACTAGCTGAGATAAGCAATAACAAATGGATACAGGAACCAGGGAACTGAAAGAACAAATGTGATGTCCCGATGGATGGCAGCCTGGATAACCCAAGTACAGCAAGAATTTGTATCTATTTCTGTGACAGTAGGGAAAACTACAGTTTCAAGGAGTAGTTACAAATTAAGACAAGGAAATAGTCTGGCTAATGATTGTGTGAGGGGCAGAGATTCGTATCGTAGTGGATTTCTGCAAAGAGAAAGAAAATGTGCTTGCTTCAACGTTCAGGCATGGGGAAGGTGTCGTTACTGACTGCAACAGGACTAAAGATGTAAGGCTAGGAAGCGATAAATGGGAGACTGGATTGGGGCTATGCTAAGAACCGTTCTGAAAGCAAAAATAAAACATTGCATTTGAATCCAACAGGGTCTGATGAGAAACACAGGAAAAGAATCAATGCCATCATTATAAATACCTAGCTGAGTTAAAGGTAAAGGCAGAGGCAGATAAGGCCAAGAGTGATTTTGAGAGTTTTTTCCAGATATGAAAGAAAAGCAGAAATGAAGAAACAACAGGATTTCTGAATAAGGTTGGTGCAAAAAGATCAGAAAAATTAATGATCAAGAATGTGTTTGATGCATTACTGAAGACACAGAAGAAAAAGGAAGACCAGTTATTGGTCTAACACATTCAGCTATATTCTATTCATTCTATTCAGCTACAAAACTGAATGCAAACATTGAAATAATTTATTGCATACTGCCAAAAAATGTGTAGAAGGAAAGCTAATGTTTGATGACATCTATTATTTATGCACTTGGAAATCATTGCCTTAAAGCAAATATTAGTCTTAAGCATTTGTCTTAAATCATTCCTGTAAAACCATTCTTTTGCTGGTAATTTGGATGGTAATTTGAGATCATCCTGATATCTCATTTTGATTGAGTGTATGTTTAATGAAAAGATAATTCTGCTAACAGAAATTCTGCATAGCAAGATTAAGTTATTCTTACAATTTTCCAATACAATTAATGTATTTTAATAAAAGGCCTGCATCTTTGTCTACATGAGATTTTTTTCCACACTAGTAGCATCACAAACATTATCACTAAACAAGAACAGAAGCATCTAATCACTCAAACAGCAGATAAGAAAAAAAAAGATTTTATGTTGAACAAACTAGTTTTCCCATTGTTGGTCTTGTTACAACTGTTATATTAGTTCTAGAGCAACTGTAGAGCAAATATATTTCTGAGAATCTTACATCTTTTCTGTTCAAACATACTTTTGTGTTGAACTCTGGAATATTTTCCCTACTTTTCTGAGATCTTCTGAATTAAAAAAAAATTCTGAAGGAGGCTTTCATCTGTCAAACAGATTCACTTTAAAACCAAAAGAAAAGATACATCTTTAGGCTAAGTTTGTCTCCCTAAAAAGGAGACACAGAGACAGAAAGAAATTGAAAGAAAAAGAAACATTTTAATCCTCACTGATTTACTTAGCAAAACAGATATCAAAATCCTGTGGTAGCTAGCAGAAAAGACTATTTGATTAGAGCAGCTGAATTACATAATAGCAAATAAACTAGGCCCTCACAGAAGCAAAAGTCCTTCAATTAACTTTGTTAATGAGACAGGAAAATAGAAAATGGAGTGCCCACTGCCTAGAAAATGAAGGAAATGAAAAATATTACTGTGCCTATTCAAGGAACAGATATATTACCTTCTTTGGGTGCAGACACAATAACACAAATACAAAAGTAGAATCTCTGAGTGAATGTGAGTCATGGTGCTTGGGGTAAGGATTTTGAGTTAAAAACTCAGACACTGTCACAAAAAATACCATAATATATTATGTGAATATATGCAAGAAAATCTGTAACAAAAGCCACCTGGCTAGAAAGCTATGTGTGAACACAGCTGTTTGCTAGAATTTTAGGAAAAACAGTCTCCCTTTTCAAGTATTCATATACAAAATTGAGTTTGAATTACTATCCCCTTTGGCTGTTCCAAATAAATGGTCTCTTATCAGTAAAGGAGTCATATCCAAATTTGCTTGATCAGTTTGATGACTCACCACATTTAACTTGCTAATCTGCAGTCTTATGAGTGTATTTACAAGTACATGATATTTCACACCAAAGAGTCTGTCTCACCACTCATTGTACACAGCAGAGATGCAATATTTTCTGATTCATATGCTAAAGTTAGGAAAATACTTATTAATGCTAAAAACAAAACCCCAAAGATTATGAACATCACTAAACAATAGTAAACACCCTTCAGGCCTATTTTTATTGCTTATTATTATGCTAGAGACCCACTGAGCAGCTAGATCTGTGAGAGGAATCTCATTATGTTACTCACTACGAAAACACAGAGAAATAATTTACTTAATAACTAAACACAAGGAGACTCAAACATGTAAAAATCAATGTAAGAAGCACACATGTACCCACACACTAAAGGAACATTAATGACTTTATTCACAATCCCTAGCCTTCTATGTATGAGCTATATGAACCATACACAGCCAGACAGGGAGTAAGAAACAGCACAGACGAGCAGGAAAGTTAACTCACATAAGTCCTGGAGCACATGGTGTATCCTAAAGTTCAGCTCAGGGTTACCTGGACAATATTTCCTTTTAGCATGGCTGCTCCTTGGACAAGGACAGGAAGAGCAAGGCGATATGTTTTGTTCAATTGCCTTCCAAGAGGGCGTTTTTCAGTTCAAGATTACCTCAGGGAAAATGAAACACAAACCATCCATCTCTTTCCTGTTTTGTGCCCACTCCTGTTAGAAAGTGAAAGACACGCAAAAGCTTTTCATTCTCATCAGCCTCCCTGTTCTGAACAGTTCTATGCAGATTCCTTGAGGACATTAAAAAAAGTATCAAATGGGGCATAAGTAATTTCTCTGACTGATAATTTGGTCTTTAGCAGCTGATGCAATTAGAGCAACTTCTAAGACTTTAACTTCTTAACACGCATCAACATTGGTAAAAATCATACAAATACATTTTAATGTGAAGTTTAGTGTTCTGCTCTTGCAGGCACCTAAACAGGAAATTTAGCTGGTAAGGAAAGAGCTGGTAAGATGATATGAGATCACACAAACCTGAGAAGATTGTGACTTTTGCTTAGGCTTTAACTTTCACTTAAATGGTATCTAAAAAACAAAACCTCTGAAATCCTTTCCAAGTTTGATCAGACTGACAGGAAAATTGAATCAAGATTTTGTATTAGCAGAGAACTTCAGTACTTCTCCTTGAATGAAATGGAAGCAAAGGGAGTGGTTTCTTGAATGACAGCTCAACGATCTTTTCAGGAGAAAGGTGAAATTACCTTTGTTTATTCAAAATACTCTTAGTAAGCTGCCCTTCAAATCACTGTAAACTGGAATGGAAAATTTCAATCAGGTTAATTAAGCTGTTTTGCAGAGCAAACAACTAAGTTTGTTATTTTCCGAGCAGTGATTCCATGCATAGAAACAAAAGCTGACATAAACATACTTCAAAATTAACTCAGGCATCATATAGGAAAACTGGGCTGATGTCTTAAATAAAATCCCATCAGCCTGAGGTCTCAAGAGAAATCTGAATCTTAGACAAATCAGGAAAAGCAAGCCTACAAAACACTAAGGTCTCCAAAGTTCTTCACAGACAGCCCATTGTGAAATGATAGGTTTCTTGGTGCAATAATAATTTTCAAGATATTCCCTAAACTTTCTCTTCACAATCTGAAACCAGAAAACCATATACAGCAGATGTCAGGCAATCTTATTCCAAAAACTTACCAAACTGTCTAGTCATCTTATCTAAAGCAGGAATGTCTTCTCAAGTCACCAAATCCATCAAATACAACTGACCTGAATGAAAAAAAATAAAAAGGCTCATCTCTGTGACCACAGAACTTTCTAGATATAAGGTAGCTGCCTGCAATGTAGCCCAAATTACAGGCTCCAGAAAACAAATGGCATTACTGAATGGAGGTTTATTTCATAATGTTTGTTGTTATGCTCAAAAGTAGTTAAATTTGGAGCTAAGCGATGACCTAAACTTGTGACCTAAGTGATGAGCAAAATCACCTGTTACTTAAAACATACAGAGTTCCTATTTAGAGAGTATCCCAGTTCTAGTAATCCCCAATTATTCAACTGGATATGAGCATTATCTGCACAAGGCTCAAGACCAGGCACTGTATAAACCAGTTGCATTTCTCAAAGAAAGATATAGGAGACCCTTTTAGAGTTACATCACTAGAATATTGTTCAGGCATATCTGTGCTATCTTCATTTGGTAACTTTGGTACTTTGAATGGTAACTTTGAATAGTATTGGGTTGCAGAAATTCAGGAAAGAAATCCTGGATATCAATGTCTTTGCTTATTGGTCACAAGATACATAAGTGCAGAGATTCCTCCAAATAGTGGATACATAAATGAAATTATGAGTAAGAGAAAAGCTTTTAAACAAGATACAGCAGCACAACAGGATTGTGTTTTGAGACTTGTTAATGTTTTGAAAAGGCTGAGCAATTCTGAAAAGAATCTATTGCATGCTACCTCTATATTGGGAGGAAGGTTAGGAGTACATAAAGCCCTTAGACCAGAGTTTTCTAATAGCATGTTTTAAACAGAATTGTCTTTCAATGTATTTAGGACACTGTCCTGATTGTGATGTAAATGAACATGATTAAGGGAAACAAAAAATATTGTCCAAAAGAGCCTTCCTAGACAAAAGTAAATTTTTCAACTCTCACCCAACTGGCACTCCAGCTCTACTAGAGTACTCTGCACTAAGACATATACGTATTTTCCTGCTACTTGGTTTTACCAACAGAAGTGAAGGTATGGTTACACTGTATACCAAATGCAAGTAAAACCCCTTTTATATGACTAAAGTAAAGTTGAGAACCTTGTAATTTTAAACTAAGAAAAAAAGAGCGACTAATAAACTGTTGCCATTCCATCATTCTTCACAGCTTTTTGACTCAGTATGTCCCTATCCTCTGTCATTCTTTATAATTTGAAATTATAATGACTTCAGGAAAAGAAAAATGCATCTGTCAGTGCTGCCTCTATGCTTCTGAAATGTGCAGAATCTTGTTCCTGTAGAATTAATCATTTCAAGTACCAAGAGTAACTATTCCAGAATCTGCACACCCTGCACTTGGCAATCTTGGGAGTTGTTAAAGGACCTGGTCTTGTAGAAATACATTGTCTATACATTCTATACTAAGAAGAATAATCCTTTTCTTAAAGCATAATTGAAAAACACTGAGTATGCAGAGTCGTTAAAAATATTATGACAGTATTGGACTATAAAAAATTTTACCCCTAGTACACTGACAAATCCATACCAGCTTCTGTGCTACTGAACAGCTCAGTGTATCACACCTTTTTGCAAAATACCACCCTAGTTTTAAATTAGAATGATCACGTTTTCTCTGAGAATGATGTGATGACAGCACAATTATACAAATCCTTTCACAATCCTCACCAATATACCTGAAACTAAAATTTTCATCTTCGTGTTAGCAGTTTCCAAGTTAGCTAGATCAGAGTTGGTCACATTTCCCCTGTAATGCTGGCATGCTTGACAAAACCATGGCTGATAATGCAAACTCTGTTAGCCACTTATTATTAATGAATGGAGCATATCTCAAGCAATACCCAATTATCCTGACCTTATAATTATTTTTTTAAAGCTATCTTTTCTTTACTCCTGGAAAGTAGAAACATTTGCCAGCATTAATTACAACTGATCTATAACACTGACTTCAACATGAAGTAGAAACTACAGCTGATCTAAGAATGTAAGACTGCAGAGTTATTTTCCTGAAAAAGCAATCCTTAAGCATCTATATAATAATTAGACTCTATGCCAGAAGAAAAATGGATAATGACTTCTAGAAATGCTGATTAAAGCTACTGGGACTGATAGGAACTGACTGGATCTTTCCACTTAAATTATTTAATTAAAATTATGGCATACAGCATGGTAATATTGAAATATTAGGAAAAGCTTATATTTTGTTAATTTCTAAATCTTAACAAAGAAAAATTAACTACAAGGAGATCATTACCACAAATGCTTTGGGTGTGGCAAGTTACAAACTACACAAAGGCTTCAAATTCCTGTGCACATTGGTGAACTAGCCCACTAGCCCATTACACTCCTGTGAGACACACAATGTATTATTCTTCACTATGGATACAAAATAGAACTTTGTCCCTGGAAACTGTTTTTTTTTAGGGCTTCAGTGTATGCAACACCTTCCCACAGTCATTCAAGGCTTCCCTGTATCCTGCAGCCTGCTCCTGTTACTCTCTTAGCAGAGGAAAATGACTACAAAAAGTGCTTTTTGAAATAATTATTTTTTAAGAAGACATTTACAATAATCTCAGGGCTGGCTAGCCACAGGTCCTCCAGCCTTCAAAATGGCAGGCTATCCAGTTACAATTAGCAAATCATTTTAAAGGGTGTTAAGTAGAATTACCAAACCATTTATTTGTCCTGCACTAATGGCTAGACATTTCAGTAAAAACGGGTCATATTTCTTCAGTACCTGGGACAAAATTTTAAATAAAATCCAGCTACTAAATAGGATTATAAACAAATAAATTAATGTTATTCTACATTTTTGAAGCCTGGGATGCAGCAATAATGTTTTCTAATCTTCAGACAGCTACATTCCCTTTACCTTTTAAAAGTACATCTAAATCATTCCCATATTTTATGAATGCAAATCTTAAATTTTGCTTAACTCTGATATTCATCTTTTTTTCTTTCTAGTATAAAGTGGACTTTGATTTTCTCTAATCAGAATCCCATTGCATTCAATAGGTAGATCAAAATATAGCAAGCAAACTCATAGTGGTTAGAGCTAGGTTTTTTTCATTTTTTTAAAAATTTTCAAATTGGAAATATAATCCCTAAAAACTGTTACTTAAGATAACACCCAACACAGCTGGTGCTTTCCAATTTGATTACCATAAATAACCATAAGCAGAATTACTGCTGTGCTTTGTCACATAATTCTGTCCAAATTAAAATCTACACATTCCTTCAGTTCCATTCAGTCAATTCTTCCAGACAGCTAAAGCTTGCCTCTTTCAACTTTCTTTTTCACACTCCTCCATCTGTTTCTTATCAATATTAGTCATCTTATGCTTAAATTTCAAACCACCTTCTTTCTCAATGAGCCAAATAATATTTCAGTTTTCATAGTTGCTACTGCAAAATAGGACAAGCTACACAAAGTGCTGGTGACACCAAAGGTATTAAACTGGACATGGCTGTCACAGAGGCACAATTATTTTCTTTACTTAGGTAACAACAGATTGTGAACTTGCAACAAATAGTGAAATACTCTCTTATATTGGACTAAACAACTGCTTTACTGTTAGAAAGTGGTGCACACACTTCATTCTTGAAGAATCTTACCCATTGCAGACTGTGTCAAATTACTTAAACTGGAGCCGCTTGAATTGTCCACTATGTCTGTGCCATTGGCTAATTCAGAGAAAATAACTGCACACAAAAATGAAAACAAAGAATATTTTAACCCACCTCTGACCAGCATGATGGCAGCTGATGCTTCTTTTGCTAATGTCTACCTTTCTCCATAGTCCTAGCTAGCAGGATTGCTTTATATGTTCTTTCCTCATCTTTTCCATGTGCAGACTGACAACTCTCAACTGGAAGGTCAGTATTTTCTGAAAACTCACTTTTGCAACTGGCTGCTCCACTGCTGCTACTATGCAGACTCAACTTCTCATCATTTTTCTGACAAGAAGGAACAAAAAGGCAATGTTAGATATTGTCCTTTTCCAACACTCACTAGAAAATCCAAACATTGAAGTGTCACTTGTGTATAGACACATGAAACTAGACTTAGCTGTTAGTCCAGGACTGCACAGTACCTGGTTCAGTTACTGATTCTAAATTTAGAGCAAGACTTTTAAACTCTTAAACTAAACAAATTATTTCTATCCTTTACATATAAGGCTTTGTTCTTGATGACAGCCTTTTCACAACAAGCACTGAAAGTGAGAAAAATGAAACAAAAGACAGAGAAGAAGTGAATACTGAACAAAGGAAAAATAACAGATTGGACGAAGGTAGTAGGTTCCAATGGACAAGCATTGGTAGATTTGCTCTCTTCCATGGTAGATAACAAAGAGCAGTCCAATTCTGGACAATGCAAAACCTGCATAACTGTCACGTTATGTAGTAAAATATGAAGTGAACTTGATATGATGTTGTTATGGTTTGACACTGGCCCAATGCCAGGGACCCACGAGAGTCGCTCGCTCACCCTCCCCTGCCACAGCTGGGTAAAGGAGGGAAAAGGAATAAAAAAATTAACAAAGGCTTCGTGAGTGAGATAAGGACCAGGAAAAATATTTCAAGGGCAAAAGAGGCTCAACTTTAGTTGCAAAGTGAAATTTATTTCAGTTCTCCATGAACTTGTGTGGCGTGGGAGAAGACTCAGACTCAACTGGGACACTGAGACTGAAATGACCAAATGTTACTGGCATTACCAAAGGAGAGCAAGGAAAATCAAAACAAGGAACACAAATTCTTTGCTTGTACCATTTAAGTGTCACATCTTGTTCATAGCACAGGGTTCTTTAATGCATGTAAAATTCTGCCTCTGTGGATGTTTATAGTTTTTTCTGGAATGAATAGAAATCTCCTGTCCCTGCTATTGCTTCTATTTTAATGCAACATATTTTGAAGTAAGACTTTTTACGGTCTCCTATTGTTCTAAATATTATTTCTGTTATTTCTGTTGTGTGTAAATAAATTCATGTTTCTTTTTACTCCAACTTGTCAGAGTAAAGCATGATAAAGGAGATAAATTATATAAATACATCAGATTAAAAAAAATTAGTATCTTTAATATTTAAGTAGTTCCAGGAGCTAATACATTCCTAAATACTTACAATTCTTACCAAGTCTGCATAAGACAATTTGTCCTGTATCTAAGACAACATTCTTTCAAAATTTTTTCCATGAAGTATTTTGACTTTATTAGGATACAGCAGAGTGAATGAAACTTTCTCCTCAGAAATTTCACTACATCCCTGAGCACTGACAATATATACCATTGTCTGCATAATGGTCTGCTTCAACTACTTCCCCATCCTTTGTTCTAGTCCCAAATCTTTTACAAGCCAAGGGATGGCTTGTCAAGGTTTTCTCTTTAAATTCAGGTGGGAAAAGGTCATTCTATACTTCAGTACTGGACTAAGGTGCCGAGGTCATTTTACGGGTTAGAGTCTCTAAAGGGTCTTACAACATTTTAGTATCTAAGCAGAGTGGTTTATTTACAAAGCATGTATTTGAAGGTGCGGGAGTTCTAAGAGCAGTCTTACAATACGATCAATTATAAACATAAACAAGCAAAGTTTAAATAAAACAACTACAAATAAAACAACTAAAGCATAGAAATCTTAACACACAAAACTCTAATGAAACAGCAAACAAAGCATAGAATTCTTAACAAGCAAAACTCTAGTAAGACTATAAGCAAAGCACATATCTGACATTACAGCCTCTAGGTAAATCAGCCTCCCATCTGACCCCAAGCAGGATTTTCCAACCGTGGGGTCACAATAACAGAAAGGGAGCACAAGATCACAGATCCCAGACAGGGGTCCCGGCCGCAGGGATCACAGTGGCAGTGGGGGGGTCCCCAACTCGGCAGAGTTCCCGAAAGCAGGGTCGCAGGGACAAGGAGGGGTCCCGGGGTCCCAAACCCTTGCAGTTCCCGGTTGCAGAGACAGGAAGGAGGCCCCGGGGTCCTGAACCCTCTCAGACTCCCCAGCAGCCCCGAACAGAGTCCCGGGGCAAACGCCGCAGGGGAAAAGGGAAGGGACGGGATCGCAGGGACAAGGAGGGGTCCCGGGGTCCCGAACCCTCGCAGGGGGAAGGGACAGGACCCCAGGGCCCAGACCCCAGGCTACAATAGATGATACCTTTAGAATCCCATCTGGCTCCCTGGCAAGGCTCCTTCCTCAGGCTGCAGGAGGTGGAGGTTGGATCGATAGATCGAATTGATCAATCAATCGATCCACTGACCGACTGACACAGAGGCTTTTTATCCCAAATTGCAAAATGCATATTCATATTTTTTATCTACACACTAACTAATCTAGGTACAATTCTAAAGTTTGTAAAACTACGAAAATCAGTATCAAAACCTACGCACATAGCATATCTATTAACGCAAAACTCTATCTTACTAGCATAAGGTTCTACCTTGTTGTACATAAAATTCATTCTAAAAATTATAAACAGTACTCTACTCTATTTTTGTTGTGTCTATACTCTATCACTAGGCCTGAAGCTGGGTCCTTCTACACTGACAACTAGGACTTAGGGCATGTAAAACTTAAAGCTGAGGGTTAGATTTCTACTTTATGCATTTAAAGCTTTTATATATTCTAATTTTTCTAAAGGTTTTAATTCTATCTCTGTACTTCTCACTCTCTGCGGAGGATCCATGGAAACATGGACTCCAACACTAAGGCTATGTCCAAGATGCCACAATAGCAGTGACTGCAGTGGAGCATGGCATGAAAACCACTAATGATGACTCTTGAACTGCCTTTAAGGGAGCATTCCAATCCTGGCACACTTGAACCCACTTCTTGTGCCCTGAACAGTCAGTGCACAGTTACTGAAGAGAAGCAGTTCACCTGCTCCACATCAAAGGAATCAAAGCAAAAAGAGAGAAGGGTCAAGCTGCATGGACATTTCAAACTTAAATCTCCTTTCAACATTTTCAATATTGAACCTCATACTCAAAAGACTAATTGTTAACAATAACTCATAAATCAGGCAAAGCTGAGGCGGGGGGGAAAAAGAACAAAAATCCAGCTGATACCAACTGGTGACAGATGTCACTGTCCATCAAGAAAGGAAACCTGCTTGAAATGTTTGAACGGAAAAGACCTCACTCTAAAAATAATTGACAGACCGACTACAGAAGCTGTTCAAAGATCAGTGGAACATATCCTAAAGTGTTAAAGCAGTTATATAAACTGTAAAGCTATAACCTTTCTATAAAAAAATGTGGTCCATTTACATAATACTTGCATATAAAAAACTATAGTATGTCATTAATAATCTGAGAATAATAAATAAATTTGCTATGATATACTTTACTCCACCTAGAAAATAACTAATAATTTTAAAAAGCAATATTATGTACTGCTTTTTCTCTTTTGAGTAGGACACTGGCTGATTTAGAAGACCAAAAGTACCCTGACTAGAAGAGAATGGGATGTAAGTTCAGTGTCACTTTTACTCACCATAGGAGAGGGACCAAAATGACTTACATAACGATATAAAGAACATAATTTTGTGAGAAGATTATGGAGAAAAGTATTCTTCAATGCATTCAGTGCATAAAATATTTTCTTAAAACAGATGTGTGTGTGTATGCAGCAATGGTTTTGGTGTTGGTTAAAGCAATGAGTATGCTTGGGTTTAAAACATTTAGCATGCAACAGATCATTAATATTTCAGAAACATAGTCCCATAATTATGTTAGGCTAGAACATTAAAATATTTTTATTGAAATTATCACTAAAATTTGTTAAATTTTTATATAAAAATGTGGGTGATCATGACTGTGCACTGCTGCATACATATCCCTTTGGAAATCAGTGAGGACTCAGGAATGTCATGAAGATTTAGCATTCCACAAACTGTTTCCTTATTTCTTACCTTTCACTCCATTGTGACACCATTCTTCTCTGCTATTTATGTAGCAGGTACTAGAATTTATGTCTAACTTTTAAAAATGTCGGTGTGATAAAAAAAGAACTTTTTTACCTTTATACTACTTATTGTTTGAAACAATAATTTGCAGATGCCTTGAAGTCTCAGAGAGACTTCTTTCAGATAAGGAGAAAGACAGATGTTTATGTTTTGAAGAAATCTATGAAACTGGAATATTCAAAATATTCCAAACATTGAAAAAAGAATTAGGTTGATATTTATTCATTTGAACTGTGCTCATACCCACACTTCATTCTAGAGTCCAGTATTTTACAAATCTCTCTGGAGGCTCAGAGATTTGATACAGTTTATTTTCACATTTTCCTTATAAACTACTGCCTCAGTTTCCCTGTTCATCTGATTGATTCTTGAAACAAATTCCACCTTCTTGTATAAAAACATAACAGTTGAAAAGGAAAGCTAAGTGGAAAAGTCTTCCTACAAAAAATGTTCAAATTATGAACCAATTAACTTTTTTTTTCCAGCATTCATCTACATTCATTACTGAGCAAAAGCACCTTTGGAAATGTGTGTCCCTGCCATGAAGAAAACTTCTGTCTTCGTTCATATCCTGTATACTTGCACTGTCTATCTCTTCATTGGTAACTATCAAGACTGTAAAATCGAGATATACTTTGTTTTTGGAAAAGTGAAACCTGAATTGTTTCAGGTTTTAACTTCCAAAAGGAATCTAAAAGTCTTTAGAAAAAAAAAATAGGTTTAAATAAAATAAAGATACTGATCTTTTATTTATCTCTGTTTTGTCATACTGCTGTCTAGAAGAATTAACTTTTCTGTCTTCATGAAATATAGAGCTCTCTAGTGGCATTTGTAAAGAGTGTTTAATTAATCTTCTTTATTAGAGACATTTACAATTACAGCATTATACTAGTCAATTGAATTTCTATTAAAAAAAAAAAGACAACCTATTTCCGCTGAGAAACTACCAATAAAATAAGTAATAACTGACATGAAATAGGCAGGGGAAAAAAACAGGCTAGACAAATACATATTTTTCAGTAAGAGGGTAACAGCTTCTCTGCATTAGGAACAAGAAGTAGATGTTACCTGTGTGGGTTTTAGCAAGGCTTTCGACAATGTTTTTTATGACATCTTGCAAGAAAGCTAGGGAAGTGTGAGCTAGACAAAATCACAACCATTTGGCTGAATAACCGACCATAAAAATGGTACTCACCTTGGTAACTGCTTTGAGTCTTTGCTGAACCAAAAATGGGTAGTGAGCACAATTTTATCAGGCTCCTTTTTGACCTTGTTCCAAAACCACTCAATGTTGTCACTGAATTACAACGATAATCTGCATAATGGATAGACAGAGTGCCTATTAACAGTGCCTGGACTGCAATACATTCACCTCGTCCATCATACTGCAGCACATACATCATACACAGAGCTGTGCCAATGGAAGTGACAGCTGGTGTCAAAGGAAGAGTTGAGAAACTGGACAAACTGAAAGAACGGATGAAGTTTAAAATGAAAAGTTCTCTGAGCAAGGAGAAACAACCATACAAATGCACAGACTAGCGAAGGACTAGTGACTAGCTCTGCACCAAAAGATATGGAGATTTTGCTGGATCAGAAACAGAATATGATGCTACAATATCATGCTGTTATGAAAAAGTAGACATCATACTGATCCCAGTATATAAACAAAGAGAATAATTCTGCAGATTTTTTTATGCTTTCTACTTGGTACCAAGAAGATTCTCAATTGGAGTAATTAGGTCCAGTTTTGAACATTACACTTAAAATCATGTCAATCTTACTTTTTATATCATGTTCTGTAGACCTCTGATTATTCTCATTTCTTTCCTTCTCTGTCTCCATGTTTTTTATTATCCAGCTCAAATTAAATAAAAAAGAAAAAAAAAGGGGGGGAAAGGATGCAACATAAGAGAAAACCCATAACTTTTACATATTTCCACTGCGGGGAGGAAATTTTCAGTAATTAAGTGTTTAACTATTGAATCTATCTGGGATCCTGCAGAGAGAAGTATGTGTTCATACTCTATGTATCAGGTTTTAACGTACTTAACAAACAGCTTTTGGGGATATTCTGGACTCAGTGCTATCAGAGCCCTTATATGACATTGAAGATTGGGTCTGAAAATTTCAAGCATCACATACATCCCATACATGCACAGGCATATGTCAATCTAATATCCCCTAGAAAGCAGACATACTTCAAGTATAAACCCTTTCAAGCAAAGACAAAAATTTTCTGCAAGCATCTACAGACTAACTTCCATCTTCATATGGAAAAAAAAAAAGACTCAATCAGACATATGACTGCTGGCTGCAAAGACAGTTTTTGTATTTCTGCTGTTTCCAAACTGTTCCTATAACGTGGCATTTTTAAGGCTGACTGGTCAAATACCTGTCAGAAGTGACAGGTAACTCTAAGGCCTGGAAATGGACAAGATAATCTTTGACAACTCTTCCTCCCTTACATTCTGAATTCTATTGAAAAGCTTTGATGCACTAACAAATTAAACATTCAGCAACTCTTAAAAAAACTATACCTTCAAAACAGTTTTTGCATTGTCACTTTATTCTCCAAACCGAAATAGTATAAATGTAAAAAGGTTTGTTTCTTTTTATCACACCAAAATGTTTAAAATTTAGACATATATTCTAAGACCTGCTACATAAACAGCAGAAGAGAATGGTGTCACAATGCAGTGAAAGGTAGAAGAATAAGGAAACAATTTGTGGAATGGTAAGTCTTCATGACATTCCTGAGTCCTCACTGATTTCCAAAGGGGCATGTATGCAGCAGTGCACAGTCACAAACATCCACACTTTTATATAAAAATTTAACAAATTTTAGTGATAATTTCAATAAAAACATTTTAATATTGTAGCCTAACATAATTACTGGACTATATTTCTGAAATATTAAAAACTTGTGGCATGCTAAGTGTTTTAAACCCAAGCAAACTCATTGCTTTAACCAATACTAAAACAATTGCTGCACACACACACTTTTTTTTAAGAAAGAGAATATTTTATGCACCGAGTGACACAAAATCTATTCTAAACACAAAGGAAGAGGAAATTAAAATGAACATTAATCCAATCTTTATGTCTTTTTCTGAGTTAACAAAAAACCTTGATTAATTCAAATCAAATTGCTAATTAAGTACTACTTTGTAATGCATGTGGTGATGCTTAGAAACTAACATGATTATTAGCACAACAATTGCAAGCAGAGCAGAGCTGAATTTGGACATGGGGGGAAATGACTGGGTGAAAAACAAGTCAAATTATGTTGTGCTTCATATAGCTGTGGTCCTCAAAAAACATAAAATACAGTCAACTCATAATCATCTAGAGATGGAGTATAAAGGTTTATGTCACAGACAAAGCTCAGCGAACTGCATCAGCTATTTCAGGTTTGGTCAGGTTCTTCAGTTTAAATTTAGTCATTTACATATAGTTTGAAAACAGATACACTGCTTCATTTACTATTTTCAGCCAAAAAATAGTTGAAAGAGTCTTTGGAGGAGAGGTAGGCAGACTTCCTAGCACAGGCCAAGCTGCCTGCAAGAAGAATAATCAGAGTATGTTTCCTAGCAGCATCAGCCAAGTCCAGTAGCACAACACCGTGATATCTACAGATCTAGCCTGGGAGGGCCAGTGTTGACCTGCAGCTAGAAATCCCATCTAGATGGAAGATGACTCCATGTGGTCTATATGCCATGCTCGCCAGCACGCTGTGTTAGGGAAAGACCAGGAAAATGCAGAGAGCAGCCTTGCTAATGGGCTTTCTCATGCATTTGGACACAAGGACAAAGCACTCAGCTAAGGGCGACCTGAATGAAGCAGCTCAGACCAAGCACTATTAATGGCTTCTGACTCCCTACTAGCCCTGACTAACATGGAATGGGGAGACACTCCACAGATCAGGCTACACTCAGAAAAAAAGTTGGACCTACTTTTCCCATTGTCTAAGCATCATCGTCCCCCATTACTCTGAGTAATGGGGAACTTGATCTGAATACACGGATTTGCATATACGAATTTAAAAATGAAATGCATATTCTAGTGACATTATTGATACAAAAATGAAAATGAGCTTGGATTCCCAAACACAGAGAGGCACAGAGAAAGAACGTGACAGAATATATGTGCTTCATGCACAGATCAGAACTACAGAAACTGAGAGAAGTTGTTCTGATCATCCAGGTAGTCTACCATGTCCACCCATTTTTAATATATTCTCAGAGTAGTAGAAGGTGCAAATGGCTCATATTTTGTATATATTTGTCTCGTATTTGTCATATATTTTTAGCTGATGGACTCCAGTTATAAAACTTACACTTTTCTCTACCATATTCAAAAGACAGGACTGAAATGAATATTCATCATTCTATATTATTTTAGGTACATGTATATTTTACATTAAAAAATGTGTCAATGAGAGAAAAGCTGAAAACCTTTAGAATATATGCAGTATATGAAACAATAATGGATGTACCTACAAATGAAACACATATTTCCAAAGTAATAAAAGAGACTTATTTTCACTTCTTTCTAAACAAAAAAAAATACGTTTTTTAAATCTATACACTTCAAAAGCAATCAAGTTATTGTTTGGCAATACACTCATCTCTTTAAAGGAAAATATTAGAAAGACAATTCATTAGTTAGATCAACTACTGTTTTGAGACTTATACTTGCTTTATAACAAAGGAACACAGAAAACTCCAATTTGCTACTGGTCTGTTTGGTGACATTACACAAACTACCTTTTTCCTGTCCACTTCCTCCTACCCAGAGGATGAAAATATAATATTGATCACCTTGAAAAGAAAGGTGCAACATGACAGAGAATTATTGCCATTATTCTTGCTTGTTTGTGTCCTCTGTACCATGTGTTCTGTCAGCAACCTTTCAGAACTGAACACACAAACTCTATCAAACACCTGCCACCCCCAGATCTGTTTCTAACATAAACAGTTTCTATGGAAAACTAGGAAATATAAGAATTTGTGTGGGAGTTGATGATGATTCTTTTTACTGGGATTATTTTCAAGATTGGATTTTATGCTATACTTACCACGCAAGGTAACTAACTGTACATTATCTACTGACCTGCCTTTCAATTGCTTATTTATCAGCTACCAAACCAGTTTTAAACTACTTATAATTCCACTCTGGCTCCAAAGATCTCTGTTCTTTGGTTCCATATACAAGGACAGAGTACAGTCCTTATTTCAGAAAGATTCACAATATAACACAGTTGGGATGAAAAAGGAGGCCATAAGTACATTTCAGTAGAGAAAGCAAAGTATAAGCTAGCTGGCTTCAACAAAACATTGAACTACATGGCAGAAACACCGAATTCTCTGACACCATGGAAAAATGACAAATTACTTGGGTGTGGAATTACTGGGGCCTTGACTAAGATGAATTAGGCTGTCTATATCTCACAGAGTTTTTATTTCAGGAGCAGCTGCTTGAAATTCTCCCAAGCACTTTTAGTCAGAACATTGCCTTTTTTTTTTTCGAAAGGCAAACTTTTCAGGAATAATTATTCTCTTTATTAGAAATCCTTCAACTTATAAAGTTTTCCTAAATACATGGTTCCTTCTGTTTCTAAGTCCTGTAATAAGAAACTGTGAAATGTGAAAGATCCTAGCCTGATTTATCCTTATTTACAATAATTTGCAAAATTAGGTCTCCCACTTCTCATTACTAAGCCGTACTTCATTTCTTCAGTGTTCTGGATCTTTGCCAGAATCTCTTGTTCTTTTAACATACATAATAAAATATCAATTGGAGTGGAATTAGAACTGCAGTGTGTCTTCATTAAGAAAACTAGCCATTATCACCCAAAATACATAGGCAGTTTTGTAGATAGGTGCATTTTCCAAGTGTTTATACAAAACACAACTATTCTAACTTCTATGTAAAACTATCAGTTCTATCATATCTCACAAACATCTGGGTAGGACATTCTTCTCTCAAAGACACAATAACTGCATCAAAATTCCAAATCTAGCATCTTGACATCTACAGCACTTTTTTTTTTTTGGCAAATTTCATCATAGTTATGCAAGAGAATGACTATATCAAGGTATAAAAAAATAATAGCATACCAAAAGCTTCCAAAGCTGTATGTTAAGAAAATTTAAATGAAAAAAACATGGGAAAAGTTGTTTATAGTGTTTTAAGTTACAAATCCTACCCTGTATCTTTCTTTCATCCCAAGACATCTTAAATTTTAAAAGGCAGTTGTTTGTTACAGTTTGCTGGTAGGTTTTGGCATTCTTTTTATTGAAAAAAAAATGGTGTAATATAAATAATTATCTTAGACTGATAGGTGGAAAAACTCCTGTAAAAATATTAACTACTAATACAAGTTACTTATTTTTGGAAGGTGAAGACTAGGATGTTTGGGACCAGGTGTTCTAGAAAACCTTTTTCCTACACAGACATCCTTCATACAAACTACTGAGCCCTGATAAGAGGAATCTAAGAGATCCAACATCTGAACAGGCAAGAGTGGCTGTATAAATTATCATAACAATTTTCAAAGGGCAATTTTGCTACCCAAAAACATTGTCCTTTTTAAATAAATTCTCTGACATCATATATGATGTGTAAACTACTGATGTTCTTCCTGAAGGATGCTTAAAAAACAGCCTAAGGCAAATGGAACAACTGTAAGAAGTATTTCTGCAAAACTGTATCAGAGAGTTAAAAAATATGAGCAAATACCTTATCAGCATCACTGGTCTGTATTTTGTAATCTGTAATTAAAAATTTTATTCTTCCAAGTTCCATTTTCTATGTGTCATTGTTTATGACTCATACACAAGATTATCAGCTTGTGCCACCCAAATCAAGTGTATATTCTCCTATTCACAAACCACCCACAAGTGTGCCATGATAATTAAATGTTATCAGATATTACCAAAACTGTAAAAACCTCCATAACAATGCCATTTTCCAACAGAGAATGACACTGGGTTTTAAGATACTGTCATTTTTCCTCAATAAGAATGTCCAAAAAAATATTAATGAATACCTTGTTAAAAAATAAATTAAAGAGCCTGCATGGAAAAATGTTATAGGAGGATGGGTCTTTTTATTTTGATTTATATTCTGCTTTGCTGCACCTTATTTTCTCAGATATGGCAAAAAATGATAACAAAAAAATAAAGCCTAATACATGTACTTACTTGGATAAAATGGAAAGCTGATTGTGATAGGTTACTGCATTTCAATTAGCTCCATGAAATACTGCTGAGTTCGTCTCCTCTCCTGATCCAGTTTCTTCTCCAACATGAGATGAGAGGTGTCTGAAACATGCAGGCATTTCATCATCACAGCAGCCAGCAGTGAGCTGACCTCCACTAAGTCTGGACGTGCCCCTGCATCAGGAGTCAAGCAGCTACAGAACGAACATTCTCGATTTATTTGTTTCTAAAAAACCTTTCCCACCACTGAATTCCTGCCCTGTATTTTTGGAGTTACGCCAGCCAGCACTGTTCCCTCATCCTGCCTGGGGCAGTTTGATGCTGGGCAGCCTCCAGCATCAGCTGGAACAATTATCCTTGACACCAAACCAAACAGAACTGCCACTGGGAACTGTGGGGCTGTGCACGCCCTGACACACTAAGGAGAGCCTGGGATGGGGGAGATGGGGCCTGCCTTGTGGGGACTGTGCTCTGGTCAAGGCACTACACCACTGGACAAAGCAGCTGTGAAGGAGAGGAGCATCCTGTCAGGAGGATTTACAGGAGAATGGCAGAACACTCTCAAAACAATGTAAGGAAAAAGGAATATCTAGAGCTTGTTATCAAAGGAGCAGTGGATGAAGGCTCCCAAGAGGAGGTATGTTGAAGACTTGTGACTTCTGCCAAGAGAAGGAAGGCTTTTCCTCTGACTACAGAGGAATAATTGCAGAAGAGGTATAGCGACCTAGGAACAGGTGAGGAAGAACAAGGCCTAATGGAGGACACATCAGAGCCAGGTGAGTCTGCATCAAGCATTCACATCACAAATAAGAGGCAGTAGCTGGCAGTCATTTGAGGCTGAGGGAACAGGGACATCCATCTACTTGATCAATTTGATGAATGAGGTGACTGTTGCTTGGATCCAGGACATTGTGGAGATACTACTGAGACTCATCCTGACCCTTGGGCTATTACTGCTTGCTGCTCATGTGGACATTGTGTTACTCATGTGGGCTCAAATAACATTATTAGGGCCAACTCTGAACCCACTGATAGTGACCACAGAGCACTGGGGTCAAGCGTGAAGGGCAGGGGACAGAGGGGTGTTCTGAATTCTATCACTGAGGAGAAAAGGCTAGAGTCAGGCTGCAGTCCAACACCTGATCATGTGTAGTCAAAAGCTCCAGTGAGGATCACAGGAGCAGACCAGCATGGGTGACATTGTGGTAGATGCCTGCTATGAACCCCACAAAACCAGAGAGAAACTCAGTGAAGCCTTTGTTGGAGAGAAGGAGGAAGCTTCATGATTCCAGACACTTAAACTCATTGGGGCCTATTAACAAGCTTGATATCTGCTTGTTGATATGGCTGAGTGCAGCAATCAGGAGACTTCTGGAGCTGAAAGGCATTCTTCCAGACCTGTCGCTCTCAGACAAGGAAGAAAGAGGCAGGGATGTGAAGATCAATGGCAGCCTCTTGATCTTACAGCAACCATCAGACTGTGGAGTTCAAAATCCTGAGAAGAAGTGAGATCGTGAGATTGTAGAGTTACAACACAGGATTTCAGGAGAGCAGAATTCAGGAGAGCATGTACAGGTATCTTCCTGGAAGAATCTCACAGAAGACTGCTGTGGAAGGTAAAGGGCAAGCTTGGAAAAGCAAGCTAATCTTCAGGGACACATCTCAAAACACTGGAACAGCCCAATCCTGCATGTAGGAAATGGGTGGACTACACAGGAAGAATACAGGTATTGCCCAAAGGGTAGAGCTAGGAAAGCCAAACCTCACCTGAAGCTGAAAAAGTTGAAATGGATGTGAAAGGCAGAGGACAGGTCAACAAAAGAAAAACTATAGAACATGTGGACCCACTATGCAACCTAGTGACAAACAGCATGGAAAAGTTTGGGACACTTGGTCCCTCATTTGCTTCCATTTCCACTGAGAAACTTTGGCCATAAGTGTTTCAGATATCTGAGCCTATCTGTAGAATCTACGAGCATGAAGCATTTCCATGCAGCAGAAAATACAGTGAAAAAGCATTTAAGCTAATTGGACATAGACAAGCCCATGGGACCAAATGAGAAAGGTCTGAGGGTGCCTATTCAATTGGTCAACACCACTATCTGTTAAGTCTAAAAGGATCAAAAGGAGGTCCTTGTAAATTGATAAAAGATGTTTATCACACACATATCCAAGAAAAGCAAGAGGGAAGATTCAGGGAGCTGATAACCAGTCAGCTTCATCTCAGTCTCTGGGAAAATAATAGAGCAATTTCCTCTGGAAGTCATTTTCAAACACAAAAATGACAAGAAGGTGACTGGAAACAGTGAGGATGGATTAACCAAACAGCTGTTATACCTGACTAGGCTGATTGGTGTCTGTGATGAGATTACTGTCTGAGGACAAGGAAAGAGCAATAAATACTGGAGGTAGCCTTATTTTAGCAGGGCTTTTGCTTGCCACAACATCCCACAGTATCTAAAGGACTATAAGGTAGGAAGATAATAGGCTGAACCTCCTGGCTCAAAGAGATTAGTCATTAGTACAAGGTCCAGCTGGTGGCTGGAAGTAACATCCTCCGAGGACTGATATTGGGTTGGTACTATTTAATGTGTCTATTAACAACCTAGATCAGGGGAGAGAGTGCATTCTCCAAAGGTTTGAGAACAATGAATTGCAGGGATACATGGATGGGGCAGTTGTCAGATGGACCTCTACCATCTATTCTGAGATCTGATTGCTGCCTGCATAATGGGAAGGCATGGCCAGAACCTTCTCAGGGGTGCACCATGTTAGAGCAAGAGGTGAGACACATAAGTTAAACCATGGAGAAGTCTGGACAGATACAAAAATTTTTATTATTATTACTACTACTTTTAATCACAAAGCCAGACAAACACTACAGAGGGCCCAGATAAGTGGAATCTCCATCCTGAGCAGTGAGCAACCAGATCTTATTGTATCTGCATGGAGCAGGGTGAACTAGACTCTTCCAGGGGTCCTTTCCAATGTAAAAACACTTCAACATGTCTATGGTTCTTGTTTCAGGCACCCTAAGTAGCTGTTTAGTAAAGGCAATTATATATTATTAGGTCTATTTTTAAATCCCAAGAATATTTTGTACGCAGTGCAGGACAGGAAAGCTGCTAGGGAGAGTCCTGCATGTAGTAAAAAGTACCTTAAATTTGTTAAGTCCAACAAACCTGATAACTTACTGATTTCCTTGCACATTGACCTGCGAACACAAACATATAACCCAACACGCTTCTTCAAAGAAAATGTCACAGAATGACTTATTATTTCTAAAGCAGTTCCTTCTAAGTAAAACAAAACTGCCATGCAAAGCAGCACTTTTGAAAATGTTATACAATGCTTGGACTTCTTGATTTAAATATTTATTGTTATATTTGCTTAAATGTGTTGATTATTTTCACTAATTTTCATTAATTTAAAAGTAATTTTTATTTTAAATTTTGTATTTCTTTTGAAGAGGTGCAAGTTTTCACCCTTAAAGAATACTATGGGTTGGAGTTTTCTTTTAATTTTTTATTTTAATTCACTGAAATTGGGCAAATGTTCCAAGACAAATGGAAGTTAGAAGAGATTTTTAGTAAGTCCTATATCCATGCATCTAAAAATTGTGTATGACTAAACACCAAGTAGATTGATGTTCAGCTCTGAACGAACTTGATGCCTTTGATTCCAGAACTTTCTTTAGTAGCTTAAAGCAATAAAACTGTATTTTAATAACAATACTAGAGAATAGTAATAATAACACAAAATGAAAATTTACAGGTGCAACAAGAAGCTTTCAATATTTCTTCAAATCATTATCAAGGGATTTTCTTTTATTTACAGCATTGATCTTTGAAATGTGTTGTGTTTTAGTAATTTGAAAATAACTACATCTTTTCTGTTAATGTTCTCTCATCTATATTATAACTAAAATCTCATTATCACCACTTTTCTTTAATGTTCTTTATTATTTCTAAATATCTCACAAAGCATAAGCAAAAAGCTAAACATATCATTTAAGATTTAAGCCGTAGTAAGCGATAATATTAAAAACAATATGCCCCAAGCAATAACAAAAAAAAAAAACACTTTATGCTTCCCACTGTTGGTAAAATATGTAGAAAAATTCTAGTGTAATGTAAAGATTTTAATATTTTCATTAAAATTCATTTCAGAACCTCTTAAACATATGTTAGTTCTATTAGCTCCTGTACTCTCCATTGTTGTCTTTTATCCACAAGGTCTTTAAGTAACCAAAACATTTCTGTACACTAAAACATACAATAAAAACCTTAGTTTATAACCTTACACAAACCTTTCTTGTAATGTGCTTTGTTTAGAGAATTGAATACCTGAATGAGAAAGTATATGCATGTTTGTGCTAAGTGGTTTTTTTTCTCTAAAATGGAAAAATGAAGGGACCTAACTAAGTCTCTAACTCAGTCTATACTTTGCCTTACACATTACATTATCTCCAGGAAGATATAAACATAGCTAAGAAATATGTGATGAGTGAGTGTAGCAAGTACAGGCTCATCTTTTCCTCCATTACTTTGTTACCTCTGCTGCTGTGCTAACAGAATTATAAGGTAGTGAAAACATATTTCCATCAGTCAAGTAAGCAGAAAAAACTATGAACATGACCCTACAGTGCTCTATAAATAACATACCGTAATGGGGTTATTTCCTTGACCACACTCTGCATTTGAAAATTACTCAAAATGCTGGATTTTTATGGGGAAAAAAATGATGTGTCGGGAATTTTGTACAGCACTGATATTGTTAAATGTAAATTTCAGTACTGAACATAAAGTCTATACTGGCTAAATGAATGCCCTGACTATACTGGTATGAGTTCTTCAGTTGCATGTGTGTAGCTAAATTTTATATATTATTGGTTTAAGGAGATAGCTCTGTTTTTCTTTAAATCCAAAGATATTTCCTATTCAGAGACAAATACTGGCAGTTGCTGAAGTCTTTAAACTGTTACATTATCTCTGCTGGAAGCATACAAAACAAAAACATCTTTACAGCAGGATGTCGAAATAAAATGACTAATCATCTCTTAATGGTAAATGACACTTTTTCAGAGTACAGTTTGTCTGGCACACATTCATACACAGCCCCTACTGTCTGAAAAATAAAAAATCTACAGTTTGTTGAAGAAAAATACTCCAGTATTTATTTGAGGATCCGGTATGATAAGTATTGTCCCTTGAAATTATCTGATGAGCACTACATGACAAGCTCTAACTTGCAGAACAATTTAGAAGGAGACTGTCTCTTCCAGTCAGGTACCCACATTAGTGTACATACTTACTGTGGATTAAAGTGCTACAATATTGAACATTTACAAGTAATTTTTGCAATTAAAGTAGCAAGTAGTAACTCACACAATGACAAACACTTGTGCTCATTCACAAGCCACACATACGCAAGCTGAGAGCAGTTTATATGTCAATAAATTGAAATATAAATACTCTTGGATCATGAGAACACATGCAGAAATAACTGGGAGGTAGATCTGGCAAATGTGACTACCTTAGTTGCCAAGGAGAGCACACTGGTGCTGTTTCAGAGTGGCCATCTGACAAAGGATGCATCCTGCAGCCCAGACATCAGCCTTCTCTGCATATCGCTCACCCTTGACAACTTCAGCACTGGGGAGGAAGCAATGCAAGCCACAAGTGCTTTATTAATTCACCTAGGAGTAGGCTTATTTTCTAAAAAAAAAAAAAAAAAAAAATCCAAACAACCCACCCAATATTTAGTTGCTCACTACAACATTATTACACACACAATTACCTTCAAAAGGTTGCACGTGTGTCATTTACCAACCAAATTCTTTATGGGGAAGTACATACAATGAACAGATCTTCGACTTCTGCTGCACTTCTCACAACACTAGGGGTTTATATTTTGTTCATTTGTCCTTTCCACTCACATTGTCTTTGGACTTACTGGACACAAATTACCTACAGCATTTTCAACTACTTTACAATGATGACATTTCAAAAAAACAGACTGGAGAACAGATAAGGATGGCACCTCATCTAATGATTCAGATATCAGAAAGATTTGAACACAACTCCTGTATTTAGAATGATAATGGATATAGTTTTGCTATTAATGTAAGTAAATGGACTTGACTCATTGTATCATTTTCATCCTCTTAAATCTACTGTAATACATTCCTTGTAAGGACGCAACATGTACACTCAGCAGGCAGCCAGATGACAACACACAAAAAATGTAAAGGTACATTTAAAGAAAATGGAAGAAAGCAGTAACTTCAGTTTTGATGCAGTACAAACCAGAATTTACTTCCTTTTTAATTTCCTCAGTGCTTTTCATGAACATGGATGATAATAATTTGCATTAGTAGCTGTATTCTCATGTTGGAGTTCAAGTCTTAGCAGTAAGTAAAGATCGTATCACAGGATGTGCTTGGGGTTTGGTTTGTTTGGGTTTTTTTCATTCAGAGATATAGAAAAATACTTGACTTCTTGCATCTGTAAAATCAGCTTGTAAACCAACTTGCTTATCTTTTCCCTTCAGCTTAGAATTTGGAACCAATATATTGTCATAATTATAGTACTGGTATCTTTGGTAAAGTGCCTTATTTTGGTGCTCAGAGGTACTGTGTAAATTCAGTTTACGATGCTAGAGGATATCCTGCTGCTATGTACAAAATGCAGATTTTGAAAATATATGGGATGAGGTCCCTAGACAGAAGATAAATTACATGAACTTAACAGAATAGAAAGTCAGAATAGAGGTTACTGTGCAGGGAAGTGAGAGAGACTGACAGGTCACACTCTTCTGATAAAAATCGATCAAGCAAGACACAGATTCTTGGGTCAAACTCAATAAGCAATTTTCTTTGAATCTTGCTGCTGCTGTTACATAACTACAGAGTGGGTATTGCATATTGTATTAGGTCATAATAGTATTTCTGTAATCAAATTCTCTCTGACAGTAATTCATTAGATGTCTTTGTGTACATTTCCTGTTTGTGTATTAAAAGTGTCTATTAGAGCAAACATTAGTACTGCAACTTATCATATAGACAGTGAGCTCAATAGGACAAAGCCCCTATCTTAGTAAAGTTCTAAGCATGCTCCTAATCAGAAAAAAAATATGAACTGAATTTTAGTCTTTTGTTCTCGTGATAATTTTCATGCACAGAGAGATCAAGGTAAAAATTATTTTTAAATTTCTAAATTATATTAAAATACCAAACTGAGATTATTCAAGCCAAGTTTATGTAACTGTGCAAAAATCTGTGTAGCAGCTACAGAACGAATAATACAACTGAGAGAGAAACAGAGGCACCCAGGACCTGGCCTAAAGCATCTTAATTCCTGAAGAGCGGGGAAAAATCTTGCCTGATGTCCAGAGGAAACAGCAACCCACCAGCTGGTGACTTAGAAATATCATACTATGATTTAGAAATCATAGAAAGAATACAGTGCTCACAGGGTTATAATTTTAGCATGGTTTCACACAAATGCACAGTAACTGAAAGTTAATGAAGTCATTTGTTCTGTTTATTCATGCTGAAAGATTTCTTGTTCTAAATGCTTATCTAATTCCTCTTTTTTTTTAATCAAAAGGGCTTGTAGGAGAATAGTATTTGATCTTTTCTTCCAGAACAAATGTCTTAGTCAGAAATCTCAGATATCGAGAACATTAGAATGACCAACACCTTAAAAATTACTCTCATGCTTAAGAAGTACTTTAAATTACTGAAGTAATATTCATTTAATGTAACCATGAAAGTTTTACAGAGAACAAAAAATCCCATACTTACATGATGCTATCTACTTGTGTCTAATTAGTTCTGTAATTTAGATTTTTTAATAGGATTTTCATATATTATTTATTTACTTTTCAAAGGACATAGTAAAATCCATCCCCATGTTCTACAGGCTTGCCTCACCATCTGCTAGTTCGAAATGTGGGTGGGGTACAGTAGTTGTTGACTAGCAAAACAGTTCTGCAGTCGAGTTGCATATTTTGGATCCACACTGGTGGGGGATGCCAGGCAGAGAAAGTCCCCAGTTCTTGTTCCTGTACACTGCCACCCACAAACAGGAGGGTGGTGGGAGTACATATGGTTTGACTAATTCAGATGACAACTGTGTATAAACTGTCACTGTCTGGTCAAGACCAGAAAGAATACGTGGAACCAGTCTTACTTATAAACACTGAGAATTTAAGACTGAAGCATTAGTGTGACTTTTTTTATTATTTATTTGTAAAGGCAGTACTCATCCTTTAATTTTTAGTTTTAAGATAAGTCAATTGGCTGAAACATGACAGCAGTACTAATCAAATTTTTAGCATACAGATGTCTACATCATAAAATGCATTCAAAACAGAATACAGAAAGGGAGAGCCCCTAAGAGATAACAAAGATTTTAATTTCCATTGCTCAAAGGGCTGAGCTTACTGCTACTAATCAGCAGTACTGATGCTATTAGCTACAGCTACTAAAAGTGGCAGCATTTAATTCTTGCAGCTAACACATTGAAGATAATAACTGTAGTTTTCATCTAAATTTGCAAATCACTGGTGATTTCCAACTTACATATTCAAGCTGAAAAAGGTTACTCTGGCATGATCTTAACTGTAAGAGAGTCCTTCATTAAACAAACGTCCATACCAATTGCAAGACTAAACTCTTTTAAATGAAAGACATAGAATTATATCATAGAATTATAACCATCCAAATTCTCAGCATCCTTTAACAGATAATTTTATAATTGGTTCTTAGAAAGGTCACTCTTGCTCAACATACTAGCACTGCTTTTATTCTTAATAACAGAATCCTCTATGCCCATGGCCTCAAAGTGAGCCATTGTTTAATACAAATAGTTGTTTTTCCTTCTGAACTCATTTCCACAAAATTAAGCAGCTATTTTAAATAAAGAGGTTTCCCATATTACCCCACATTTACAATTAGAATTTTTTAAAAAAATCAATGGGTTTTTTGTTTTCTTTGGTCCCAAATTCTAAAAGAGTCTCTGCAGCTCGTATTAACTTTAAGTAAGTCGATATCTTTATTAAAATACCTGTATAATAATACCCACTTGCAATGGATAGCCTTACTACTTGCTGGCAGGACTCACCAAAGCAAAGCAGAGAAAGGGATTTTCACAATCTTTGTATCTATGATGGCCACAATTCACTATAAAAATGAAACTGCTGTTCCCTGGCCCAGATAACAGGGATTTATCCAGTAGTGTCTCTTCAGAGGTAAAGACTACAAAGCCTCTCACTTCCATGTTTGACTGTTACAATGAAGGAAAAAACCCCCTATGTATATCAAGTTAGAATCCCTTCTGTTTCAATTCATTTCTCAGAAAAGTTCCAAGACCACAAATTTAAGGGCAAACAATGAGAAAATGCTTGTATTTGGTCACCATTTCCATGTTTCTCCTAATATATATTCATTTTACCAAACTACTGCAGGATAATTTGTGAGTGTTTGGAGACCACTGTGACAAACCCTACATTTACTCTATAATCAGTTCTCCGAGTCACAGAAAGAGGGGGGAATAATAAAAAAGGGGGGGGAATAAACAAACAAACACCCCACCAGCATAATCCCAAAATAGCAGAAACAGTTTGGTGCAAGTTACAGATACACATTCATTATCATAGCTTCATAATTTCCACTAAAACCAATGGAAGAAGAAATAGGAGCTACAAAACTGACAGTTTGAATAAAGAGGTCCTGTGTATATTGCTGAAAGCTATTTGCATTTCTCACCCACATAAAGAATTTAACACAAGACTTTTGGGATATTCTGTCTGTCCCTTGAGTGATGAAGCAGGAACAGGATTTTCAATCACTAGTTAACATTTTACCTCCACAGTTTTCTATTTTGAAATGGAAAAAGTATGGCCAAGTCAGTCCATAATAATTTGTTATGTTGTTGTCTAACTTGCTACCATTTTTCTCCATATAAATTATGTTAAATATTTTTTGGAAAAAATTGCATATAATTTCTTATTCACAAAAGACATCTTTTCAGACATCCTAAACTTCTACTGATACTTAGAGAAAAATTCATCAGTTATTCATCTGTTCCACGAAGTTTTAAAATGTACAGGGGTAGGGAAGAAATTTACTACATTCAGATGGCAATTTTACAGTGTGATAAATCCTCATGCCACCAGGCAAGGAATGTAATTTTAAAATGGTTGAAGTCAGTTAAGAGAGGCCACTTTCTTCTCTATAATTGCTCTCTCGTCAGTGTAATCTCAACAGATTCATTACCTAGTTCAACCATTGCCTGCCTCTGCCCAGAGAAAGCTCTTCTAAATTCATGTAATTTCTTCTATAGAGAGGCAAAACCGATCCACAGTTAGTGACAGGCCACTAATAATTGTAGGATACAGCAGACTGCATAATGCCTGCATAATATTTTTATTAATATCTTCCAAAATAAACACCCTAGTTTGATGTTGAAGGACACTTTTCACTGCAAATAGTTGTAAATTTGTGTAGTCTGTCTCAATCTCAAATGTTAATGAGCATTCAGAAATGCGTAAAAAAAAGATCCTCATAATGAACGAGTGCAAATTTCAGTTACACTGCAGTTGATCAGCAATTCAGAGAGCTCACTAATTTACTGCTTCTTTTCAACACAATTCAGTACCTCTGTGTTTGAAATAGTCAAGAAGTTCCATGATTTACTGTCTTGGGGTTTTATTTTACACTTTTGAAAATAGAGATATGGACATCCAGTTAGCATTCAGCAACAGATTTGTGTTTCTTTGAATTTACAAGCCTTCAAGTTGTTATGTGTGCCAACTTTATACAATATTGCTTAGTGATGCCAAACATATTAACTTCGAAAAATAAGTTATGGTCTCTAGCACTGGAATAAGACATTGTTCTAGAACACATGAAAAACTGTCACCAATTTAGTTCTAACTCACCCTTGTCACATATGAATATAAATCAACATTTTTAAAGGTTTATTCTATTGTTCTTTACTCCTATTGCTTTGTTAAACAAAAACAAAGAAACAAATACCTTCTTCCTGCCCATGTTCATAGCACAAGGTCCTCTTCCCAATTCCTGAGTGCAAAGAGGCACTTGTAATTACTTTTTTCCCCCATCAAAAACTTAAAGCACATATGAAACTGTGAAGACTACAACAGCCTCATGTGGGGTAAGTTGTTTAGGCTGGATATTCAAAAGATATTGATAGCTAAGATTTTTGTCTTGCTTCTGTTGCTTCCAGTCACTGTCCTCCACCAGGGTCTGCTCTCCTGTGCCAGCACAAGTACTTCTACAGCTGCTTTACACATCAAAGACCTAAAATATTTTTAAGACAGTTCAGTTCTCTAATCTAGCTCATCATTACATGTTTGCACAAATGCTTGTGTTTGCCCTGGAGTATGGCTGGTTTAGGCTGGATGATTATTGTCACAATTGGATTTTTCTGCCTTGAATCATTTCATTGACACAGTTTATATCAGCCTCAGAAACAACTGGTACTGGCAGAAACTTAGGAAGCTTTTTCTATGGAAGAGAGATACTAAATAGAACTGCCAAGAAGTCAGATTTAGAAATATAAAATCAGCTTTCACTGAAACACAGCTTTGAGTTTTACCCTTAGCTCATAATGCCCAACTGAAGAAAAATTAAGTCAATCAAAATATAACTACACAAGAAAATGCATAAAGAATTTCAGCATATCTATTACCAGTTCCTCTTTCTGAGCATAAAGCCTATATAAAAAGCTGCTGAAAGAGCAGAAGAACATTATTGTCAGGACTTGTTTTCATACTCAGAAGACCAGCAAGTTATATACAACTACTACATGTTCTCTCATCTTTGAACTCTGTACCTTTTCTGCAAGAGTGTACATCTCTGGCAGACAGACCTGTTTTTTGTGGTAATTTTATACTTTCACTGCTTTTACACTTATGAACTTCTAGTGCTAGAGAAAAAAAATGGCAAATGTCAACCCTTTCTGAATTTCGCAGGGCAATGCAGCTCATTGCACAGGTATTTCTCAAAAACTATCTTTAAAACTGAAGGATATATTTCACAGATGTTCCCTGATTATACTTCCCAAGGGACACCCATATCTAAATGTTCCCATGATTGAATACACAGAAAACAACATCCTGAAAAAATTCCCAGGTATGGCAATTGCGTACCTGCTGGGACACCACTTGCTAGGACACATTGGCTTAAGTGTCAAAGGCAGATAGAACAAAAAAAGAATTCTCATAATGTAAAATATCATAAGTTGAAAGCACAGGAGACATCAAGATGGCAACTTCCTGAATGTGTAGTTAAGCCAGAAACAGTGTTGCTAATCCAATCTATGCTTAATTTGGCAATGTGGAACAACAAATTAAACCAAAAAAAAAACCCCAAGTCAAAACAAACACAACCAAAAAAAAACCCACAAACCTAAACGGGACAGATCTGTTTTATACTATCTAAACTGAAATAAATTCTCTACAACTATGAACATTCTCATTTATTTTTACATATATGTGTGTGTATGTCCTTGTGTGTGTCAGTATCTATGTACATGCACATATATATATGTGTATACATATATACACAGTACTACTGCTCAAAGATGTATTTTGGATCTCTAGAACTTTTCAGACAGGATGTTTCATTTCAGAAACAAAGCAGTTTGGGAGCACTTACAGGCTACAGTACTATTGAGTTACACCAGCTATAAAAATTGGGAGGACTCCTAACATACTGCAGGGCCCAGGTCTCAACATTTATCTATTACAAGTAGACAACAAATATTAGAGTTTAATGGGCTCTGATGAGCATTTATCCCCAACTGAAGCATTTCTACACACTTTTTAAAAGGTTACACAATATGCTGGTTTGGGCTGACGTAAATGTAGCTTTTTTCACAGTGCCTGGAATGGGTCTATGTTTTGGGTTTGTGCTCAGCACAGTTGTGGTAAACATAGAGATGTGTTCGTTATTGCTGAGCCAGGCTTACACAGAGCCAAGGCCTCTTCTGCTTTCTGTATTGCCATGCTGACAAGGAAATTGGGAGTGTGTGGGAGGTTGGAAAGCAGCAGAACAGGACAGGTGACCCACTGACCAAAGAGATATTCCAGACTTTGTGACATCACACTTAGAATAGACAGAAGGCGGAAGGAGGGGAAATTTGGAATGACGACGTTTGTCTGCCCAAGTAACTGTTACATGTGATGGGGCCCTGCTCTCCTGGGGATGGCTGAATACCTGCCTGCCCATGGAAGCAGTGAATTAATTCCTTGCTTTGCTTTGCTTGCATGCATGGCTTTTGCTTTCCCTATTAAACTGTCTTTATTTCAGCTTACGAGTTTTTCAGTTTTCACCTTTCCGATTCTCTCCCCGGTTCCACTCGTGGCTGCATTGGGCTTGCTTGATGGCTGGGGTTAAACCATGACACAGATCTACTGGCAACGTTTTTTGCCCCTCATCAGGATAGGGTGTATAGGCATATTAGGAAAATATCCCACACAGATACAATTCCTTTTGAATTTGGCCTTCTCACCTATATACCGTGTCTGTTCACCTGGGGAAAAAGCTTGCTGGGAGTCAGTGTGTAAAACTACTGCTCTTTCTAGGCCTTCATTTCTTAAAAAAAATTGTTTCAAGGACAATTTTAAAAGCCTTGCAGACTCTATTTGAAAAGGTGATGTTTACATCAAGCCAATTCTTTCTTCAGTTGTCTTACTATTACTGAAGGATGCCACAAAGTATCACCTTTCACACTGGAATAAAAATACACTTATCTAATTAAACTCAAAATGTGCACAGCTGTTTCAACTTTTTTACGCTTCTGAATTTTCAAGATTATTATATGCATCTTTGAGTAAATTATAAGAACAAATGAATGCACCATTCATTTGTAATTTAGTGTTCCAGTATTACATATGGAACTTCTGGGAGGTTTAAATCAGAAAAACACATTAAAGTTCTAATTTACATCTATTATTCCTTCTGACACATCATGGAACAAAGTCAAGAACAACAAGAGGAAGTGTAAGCCGCATTCTGAAACTTACAAAAAATAAAATTTCCCTTTGATTAGATTTGTTATTCATATTATCAAAACCAAACATCACTGCACAGTCCACACGTGATGTTATACATTTATACAAAAATATCTAGCAAACTGTCAAGCTGTCAGCTTTAAAAGAAATGCTGTAGACAAACTGCATCTGTAAGCTGTGGCAAAGTGCTATCTGTACACATAAAAACCTGAACCCCTCATATTCTAAAAAGGTACTCCTAATATGCATCTGGCAGATTCTTCTAAGAGTTTTGTTCCAACTAGAGATATTTTTCAGTGAATTAATATCTCAATTTCTTGTAAAATACTTAAGGAACTACCTTAAGTCTGTAACTGTATAAACAGCTCAAGGAAATATTTTTTCCTTTTATCTATGGAACAGAAATCTGAACAATTAAAAGATGGCAAAGGATTTTGCTTACTGAGCTATATGCCTTTTGAAATGAACTTCATTCCGTGCCTTTATCAGGCTTAAAAGCTGGATAACCAAGTTTATCAAGAAATTGCATGAATATTTACATTTTAGAGGGAGACATGGAAAAGTTTCTGCAAAAAAGACAACAGAAGCAGTAGCAAATCCTATTCTACAACAACTCTAAAATAAACCTAGATTTTTGATAACTGATTTCAAAGAAGGTGAACATTTCACCTAACCACTACACTCCTCTACGAGATTTATGCTGAGATCCCTCTGTAGCCAATGAAGACAAATAGACAGAAAGACACATCAGGTGGTTGATTCATCTCATCAACTAAACATAAGTTTTTAAGGTAGATGGGATGAAATTCATTATCCAAATGCCAATTTTTTTCCATTACTTGCAGTAATCATCTAGCTGCTTGACTTGAATAAGATGTCCAGCTTTTAAATTGCTACATATAAGCAAGATGAATCCCAGCCACACAGTCTTCTCTCTGACTGTAAGTTGTGTCTCACAGTAAGGTATAAATTAGATGACTTTGCAAGTATTTGGATTTGCTGGAAACTAATATACAAGATAATTAACTAATAACAACTTTTCTGTCTAGCAATCACATTCAGTATGGATTAAATGGAAAAACAAAAAGAAAAAACAACCAGAAAGAAAACAGAAAGATGAAAATTTCACCTGAATAAGATGGTGACATCATAGTTTCCTTCTGAATAGAATTTAAAATTCTCAAATCTAAATAAAGTCTGTTGATCCGGAAGTCCCCAACAACCATCATGAAAGTAAATACATGAAATAAGCACACAGGCTCATAATATAATAATCTATACATAGTTTATTGTATTTTTTATTAAAATGTATTGCTTCCTACCTCACAAATATCATCTGAAAAAGTAAGGTTATGTGGGAAACAGAGAAAAGACTAAAGAGAAGGAAGAGATTTGAGACACCACTTCATTCTGTTTAGCTCATTACCAAACCACAGCAATGAGCATCCTTGAAAAATAGACCAGAAGCAAAATACAACAAGACATCTAAATGGAACTGTCACATGATCCTGCGATGAGAAAAACATTTCATTCCACTGTTTTCTTCTCCAAATCCTCTCTAAAATCCGTCAGGAAGCTAAAAGCTAAAGCTTTTATCAATTCTTCTTGAGATAGGAGAATCAACTAGGAGAATCATCTTCTCTTGAGAAAGAGAATCAACATAAACATTAATTTGTAAATAACAAACAAAACCTACCCACATAATTACAAATTACATGTCCTTCCCCCAGTTTAATAACTTGGCATCTTACTCTCCATAAAAACACACAGACTACTTGTCTGCAAGTGGGATCACATAGTTACTAACACTGCACTACCTCTCTAGTCATAAAATCATTTACCCCTGCCTGTGTAGATTAAATTGTGGAGAACGTAGACAGGAACTGGGCACAGGAACTCAGGAAACAGCTTTCTTCAGCCAAATAGATGGCAAATGCAGACATATGCTCTGTCTGAAATCAAGGGGTATTTAAATTCAAACTTCTTCAGCTGGAATAGATAGAACAAACCAAGGAAAGACTAAGTTTGAACAATCCTCAATAGAGCCTTGAAATCTGGCTTCTATGAAAAAGCAAGAAAACAAACAAAGGTCACACCAGAAATTAAATCCCAAGACCCAAATGAAAAGAGCAAACAGTTTTAACTGACCATCAAAGAAATGGTAAAACAGCAAACAGGTGCTTTAGGAAACATCCAACACAGCAAGATGACACATCATGGCACAAGAAATTCAAACAGCACACTATGTTCTGAGCAGCAAAGTAAAGCACAACAAGAAACAGTAAGATTTGGAAATAGTAAGGATTTGCCAAGATAGTAATACAACAATACATCTTGAATATAGAATAGAATAGGAAAGGCAGAAATAAACTCACCAAAACTATTCTAAGTCGTGCAGTTCAGATGCCATAAGAACAGTTTATCTTAATGTAGCTCAGTTAACGTTACTTAAAATAAAAATGAAAGAACTCCAGCAAACAAATGCCAGTAACATTGGAGTAAAAGACATTTACAAGATGATAAATTAGTTTGATGAAATGACTAATCTCATTCTAATAAAAGCATTCATTCATTATCATTATTATCTCTTCCAAAGAGATAATAACACAATAATTATTATAGATTAAAATAATTGCTGAACAATTTATATAAGTTCTACAGAAATAACTATTTCCGAGATGTACATTGTTCATTTATAATGTATTATGGTAGTAGAACAGCACTTTTTTTCCCCTCAAGATAGCAGTCTAAAGTCACCACAGTATAAAATTATTACATGCTACACCCCACCCCTCAGCATTAAAGTAACTCTTTAGAAGCTGGATCAGCACCACTCAGTTGATAGAAAAGAAGTACAGAAAACTGTTTTTGCACTCCCTTTCAGGTAAACAACCTGTGCTACTTTGTGAGTTCACCTCTACTCAGGATGGAAAAATACATAAAATGGACTAGTCCATGTTACTTTTAAAGTGGCCAGCTTTCTTTTAGTCCAAGATTTTTTTTTTCCCTTCTCTCCTATCTAGTATTAAGTTATCTCTTATCGTGAGAATTGTATAATTGCCACTGGAATATTTGTCCAGAGATAAATACAGATATCTTCACGGTTTCTTAATTTGTTTCACATAATTTCCAGTACTAATCCCAAGTATAATGCTATCTTGCACTGGGCATGGTATTAAGTACATTTCAAATGTCAGGTGACAGCAACCTAGACAAACTTCTTACTTAATAAATCTATATAAATTTAAATCATTTGAACACCTTTTTGTAAGTCTCTGTCAAGTACATATAATGTTATTCCTGAGGTTTATCCAGGTGTCCATTTTGGTCACAGGGTGCCCATAATGAAACAATGTTCCACACAGAGTTGTCCTGTGGGTTACACATGGGGACAGTACTGCCTGCCTGTCCAGCCTATATCATCCCTGTGGATTCCATCTCCTCCTGCATTGGACTTTTTGCTGACACGGATTATTATAAACTTATGTCTACACTACAACCAAATTTTCACAGTTGTATTTCATTGCTATCTTTCATTCTCAGAGTGAACACTCATATTAAAAAACTTTCACAAGACCTTTGGTAAAAAAATCAGTATTAATATACTTAAAGAATTATTTAACTTTTGTTACCTTTCTACTCAAATCAGCAAACCCACTCCAGGAGCCATCTGTTCCATGAATGGGAAAACTAGCACAAGACCAGTTTTCCACTAGTTTTCTGTTTTCCCTCACCATTACACAGTTTCCTATTCTCTTGGTTGTCTAAACACACCAAACTACTGTCACATGACAGCATACAATGCAGCTTGTTTGGTAACATCTCAGCTGAGTTATAAAACTTTTCTCCCCAAGACTGAATTGTTTCACTACTTGCTATCCATCTCCAAATCTTCACAAACATTGAAAGAACCTCAACTCTCAAACTTGCTTCAAATTGGTGAAATGTTTCAGATTCTGTTTTTGGAGGAAGAAAGTACTACTGGGAAATCTGGTAATCAGTTTGACCATATAGCATCAAAAAGGCTAAAAACAAAGTATGTATGAAAATACAGCACACTCCCTTATCTTAAATTACCTTTCCCAACACAAACATGCTTCACATAAGTGAAAATGTCACCACAATAAGCAATGAAGCTACTGCAGGAACCTACAAGAGAAATCATACCAGAATATTGATTTATGCAATGCTCTGACAAGATATGGTTATAAACAGAAGCAGTCATCAGCACTAGAAAAGAAATCTGGTTAACATAACACAGTATACAGACAGAGCGTGTAATCCATAAACAGAAACAAAGATGAAGGAATATTTTCTCCTCCACAGCAGAGAAGATGAGGGACACAAGTAAAACAGTACCTCAAATTACCACTGAAATGGGAGTTTCCTCAAAACACCACAGCAAGAAAACTCCACAACAAAAAGCTGAACAAATAACATTATTCTGTGCATCAGCTTTCTAACATTTGAAAACAATTTTATTTCAGAAAGATCAAGTTAGCTCATCAACTAACATAAAATTTTTTGTCTGTTTCTTAATGACATCTGAGGGATCTACTAATATTCTCAACAGCTTTTAAAGATCAGTCAAGTTCTCAAGGAATTATGATGGGATTCACTATCCCATTCAATCTCAAAATTTACTTAATTTCCCAGAGTTCATCTAAATTGTCTCTATACATATACAATTATGTACATCTCTTGATCTGCTGGCAATATGTCCTTTCTTCCTGAATCACAATCCTTTTTCTGAAACAAAGAAATGGAAGGCATAAATGACAGGAAACATTGTTCTCTATGACCATGGACAATTGCTGTCTCTTCTGTGAAGGCCTTTGAGACAGCACGATAATAAGGACTGTCACCATTAACTTGGAGCAGATTGTTTCTAGTGACTTGTGAGCTGGGAAAAGACTTCAGGATTCATTAAGAATTCTCTAAAGCAGTCTTTTCCTCAACTTGTAATGTATTAAGTGTAAACACATCCATTTAAATGGAATCCATTTAATACATTTGGTATTCTAAACATACATATTGCTGGTTGTTTTTAGTTCAGGGAGATAACCAATTAATTAGTGTGATAGTAGGATACAACCTAGTATGAAGTAAAATTAAAAACCATCGCAATTATAAAGCATAATTACATAAGCCCCTCTCTAAATATAAAACAGTGTCTGCAGTTATTTTATGATGACACAAGGTTCGAAAAATTGCATTAGCAAATTGATTCAGTCAAGCCCAAATACAAACGTGTTTGGTACATATAGTGATGTGTTTTTATCTGAACCATTCTGCATAATACTTAGCCAAATTTAAACAATAAGCATCAAATGCCACCTTCAACATTCATTGTTTTGTTTCTGTACTATATTGTCTGCTCCAAGAAGGGTCAGTTGCATCTCAAACTACTCAAAACTATTACCTGTCAATTCAGAAAAAAGCAATTTCTGCCATTCTAAGATGAAAATTCCCTCTCACGTCTCTTTCTCTTTTTGGTTTGCGATTTTTTTTGTGCATTGGTAGGTAGGCAGTCCTAATTTTTTATTTATTTATAAATAACATCTTAGAACCTTTAACATCTACTTAAATCATACAAAAAATCCACTAAAAAGTCTAGTCCAAGCACTGCTGAAGTCTATAGGCTCTGACTTCTCCTTTGGGACTTGTGCTAAAATACTGTGTCAGGTTACCTTATTCCTTGTGAACAGGCTTCCATTTCAAACAGCCCACTGCCACACACTAACCAACCACCCTGGAGGTGGCCTCCAGTGCATGGTGCTGTTTGCAAAACCCTTTTAGCATTCTTAACTTATTACAACATTGGAAAGACCAGTACCTTAGCCTGTCATTTTAAATATTAGTCAAGCATATATTTTAAATATATGACATCTGTACTGTATCCTTGTTCTCTTTTCTGACTGCAGACAGACAAGAATCCCAACTTCCATGATTCTGACTGTGGAGTAGAACTGACAAGTAATGTCCCAAAAGACCACTTAACTTGAGAGACTGCAGCATGTAAGGGACATTTTATCCTCAATCCTGCATCTGAATAACTGGATAAAGATGTAGAAAAATACCTGCCAAAATTCTAGCTCTGATATGAGCTGCGTAAAAGACAGGGTATGAGAATAATAAATACGGTATAACCAAAAATTGTATTTTAAAAAGTATTTAAATCTACAAAACACTACTCTCAAACAAAAATTTTCTACAAAATATTAAAAACCCAAAAGATATTAGTGAAAACAAAACAGGTATCTAACAGAGGAAAAATGTAAATGAGTAAGAAAAATTACAATTCAGTGAGACTGAGGGCCACAGCACCATGGTTTTGACATCTCTGACACCTCTATTTTTAAACTGGTGTTTAAAAGACCAGAATAACTTCTCATCAACAGCTTCTCTCCCAGTTATAAGTGAAAAAAACAAATTGATTATTTCAGAGAAGCTGAAAAAGATGGCACATAACTAGTTACACCAAATTCTTACTACACTTTATATACGCAAACGATCACTCACAGATCCAGTGTCACTCAGAGATTGTGCTATGCTTCAGGAATGTTTGGAGAACCAATTAAGGCAGCCTTGCAATCCCCTTACCTTTGCTCACTAAGAACTATAAGAATCAGTCTTCCAAGGTATGTGACTTGAATATTTAACATATTACAAGGCCTCACTCTTGAAGCCATTTTAGGATTTAGGAATCTCTAGGGAGTGTCAATCATTATCATTCTGGCACTAGGAATTCACAAGCAACAATTTCAAAAATGGCAAAATGAATTATGTTCAACTGCCCAATGCCTGAGTTCTTGACTCACTCTTAATTCAGAGGAGCAACCAGCAGCTCCCCTGATAGCTTGGAACCTTTAATTACTTATCACAGCCTGCAGGCCAAAGGTTCTCACAGGCATAAGGCCATCACATGTGGTGGTGGTAATTGATACTGTTTACACACATCTTTTTATAATTTAAACACACATTTCTTTATCTATAAGGATATTTTATATATAGATACATAAGTTACCACACTACAGCCGTTAGTTCATTTTTGCAGCAACTTAACCCACAGTAACCACCATGTGTTAAGAACAGGCAACATTCAAATAGGCAGCAAACCAACTATTGTAGAGCAGCTTGTGACTTTGTTCCTTATTCCATTGCAATTTTCTATCTGCTCCAGGAGTAACCATGAAGATGGAAGTCACTGGACTAAAAGTTATATGCAGGAATACTTACCCTGAGTATAGGATGGTTCCCACTACTGATGCAAGTTTGCAGTTTTCTTGCTTTTGCTTTGCAAGCCCCAAGGCAGCTACAATAATTAAAGAAAAAAAAGACAAAAATATTCACATCTCAATAGCTACCTTCTCTGCATGACAATCAGCAATCAGTCACAACAGCTGAAAATTTGGGGGAGGGTGGAAGGGAGGTTTGGGGTTTTTTTTATATCTTTTACATTTCACAGAACTGGACCATATTATCTTTTTATCTCCACATTCATCAGCAACTTACACTTGAATCAGGCCTATCTCCTTCAAAAATCCCATAATCACACTTCCAATGGTTTCAATCTAAACTATATGACCAGTTTGGGGTTTCTATTAATAAATTTCAAAAACAGTAGGACCATGGTACATATCCAATAAGCAGTGATCTCATACTAATCTCTAGTAATCTAAATTTATGGTAATTATTTTTCTTTCCTTGAAATTATGACAGTTGGAAAGGGTGGACTTTCCAAGAAATTTAATTCCAAAGGAGCATGGGGTGAGACAGTGTCTAATAATTTGACAGTTCATGTTCAAAGATGGCATTTGGTAAGAAATAATGCTGAATCTTAGCCTTACCTTGTGAAAAAGCTGTAGATGTAGATGATTATGTAATTATGTTAATATAAGTGCCTTGTGTAATTATCGGGTAGTCTTTCACAAAATGTCACACAGAGTATTTGGAGATTATATTTTTAACCAAAGATCCATGCAAACAGTTCAGGTTTGTATTTTCCAATTCAATACTCTCCTGCTGCCTCCACACAACAATGCAGCTAAGATACATGACACCTCATTAAGTCCAAGCACAAAGAGCAGAAAACACTATTGTACTTGATAAATCCTGATAATAATTCCTGTATTGGAATACTACTTCAGATGAAGATTTGTATAGTAAATAATATTGTTTAAAATATTCTGACTTCTGTTCTACTTGGACAGAGCCCATAACATGCCTATTCCAATTGCTTTCACTGTGACACAGTTCATAAAAATTTTATTTCAAAATGTTACTACTCACCTAAAGAAGCTGGAGATCAGAAGAAATACAGGTAAGAAAAAGTAGTTTCTGTTGGCTCTGGCTCTCACAAGCCTTCAGGGTCTGAAAAGGAGCAGTTCTTGAATTCAGGAAGGGCCTTTGATGAGAAAGCCAAATCAAGACCCTCAAGCCACAGATCATTTTTATTTGAACTAAATGTCCAAAGAAGGACAATCTCTGCAGTCCTTGGAAAATGTAAATAGAAAGAATGCTAAATTAACAGGATAACCAAGAAGCCTCCCTTTTCCCTTGAGTTAAAACAGTCTCAGGCAGTTCACTCCAAGAAATATTAATCCCCAAAGGACCAGAGGTTTTTTACAATGTTGATATTTCCCTGAATTAATTAGGATGAACCATTCTAAATTCCTTCCTTTGGACTTCTTCAAACAATATTTGACATAGGAAGAGTATTCAGACATTACAACAATCAATAAATTCAGTTCCTGTTGCTTGAAAGTTTAGTAAAGAAAAGAAGAGAGGTGAACATCTCAGTTCTGGAAATAGTGGTTTATTTTATTACAACATGAGTGATTATCTGGAGAAAAAAAAGAAAGCAAGGGAAAAATCAGCCAGATGGGGTAAATAATATTCTTTTCCTTTTAAGCTCAGGTCCTCAGGAATGGAGGGATAAAGTCCTTTAACTGGCAATTACTTTTTCCAAATTCGTCTAAATGACACCAGCAAGAAGCTCCTATATACAACTGGTCCTGCCAGAGCTAAGGAATGTAAAGAGGAATGTAAAGCCCAGGACAATCAGCTTCACGTTAAGCATATTTTTTTTTCTTAGCTTTTTCAAGCCTATAATAGATATTCCAATGAAAAAGAACTGCCAACTGTTGAACTACTCAAACTAGTGACGTTGCTTCTTCTAATTTATTTAAGCATCTGTCTTCAAAAATAAATTGGTGTACAACTTTTAATACTCCATGATTATTTGGTATGTGATGCCAAAAGTTGCTACAATAACCAACAAATTGAGAACTGTGACAGGCCTGTCTCACGTATCATTAAATGAAGATATGACCAAATAGCAAGGTTGTTACCATGAGTTTTTCCTGGTTTGCTGAGCGTTCACATTAAAGGAGAAATGTGCAGTTTCTCACGCTGGTGAATTGTAAACACAGGACCATGTTTTATAAATATTAGCAATGTTATGAATTCCTTCTCCAAGAGAAGGGGAAGTTGAATGACAGCCTCCTAGACCAATGTGGCAAGATAGGTAGAATTCCTTCCTCCAATCCACAGGCCTCATAAGGAAAGTATAAAAGTAGTTTTTTGTAAATAAACCGGGTCTTCTGCCCTGCATGCTCTGTTGCACCCAGATCTGTGTCCCCAGACTGTTTTCTGGCTAGGCCTCCGCGGTGATACAAGGTCACCCCTATTAATTAGTTTTACTTTAATTTTTTAAAATTTGTTAAGAAATAGGCAAACAACCATACAAGGCAATCCTCAAACAGGAAGAAAAATTTAAACAATAAGATGTAGTCACAATCCTTTCGATTCTGATCACCCTCCTTCACTTTTTTCACTTGTTTACCCAGTTTAGAGTTGCAGGATAAGTAATAATGAAGCAAGGTGGCTTCAAAAATGATTAACAATCTGTGGAAGAGGGCATGAAGGAAAGACAGAACAATGAAAATAGGAGTAGGATGACTTGGCTAGTATCTTAACTTCCTACTGAATAGTGTCTGCAGCTTTCATGATAGCCAAATTACAGAAACTTTCTAAATCTTAGCAGTCTCTTCAAATGAGCATTTTAGATACTTGCAATGTCTTTTACTGTTTTATTAAGAGAATCTGGATTTTCATTTACTGTTTCATTGGCCAAAATTTTCAGCTAAATGTATCTTCTGCAGTATAAACAAGACAAAATTTATCCAGATACATCTTAACAACACTGACTTCATATTTGCAAGTTTGTTGCCTTAATTTATATCTGAACCCTATTTGAACATGTCATTAATTTCTCCTAAAATCAAATATGCACAAAGACCAAAAGCATAGCAAAAATGTATTAACAGAGTGTCAAATTCATCCAGTATATGAGTGTCAGACCTCACATCAGATTTTCACTGTGTACCCACTGAATAGTTTCTTCTTCTACCCTGAAGGGTTAAGGATGAGAGAAAAACCCTTTGCTTCTCTTCAGAAATTCGCAATCGTAATCAAGCAAGTTTATTAGCAACTTACTGAGTTACAGTGATTTGGAGTAAAAATTAGAACTCCAAATCACTGTAACTCAGTAAGTTGCTGAGTTCAGTAAATTCCCCATCAATAGAATGTGAACAGAATTAACTTCTCTTCGTTCCCAAATAAACGTTTTAGCTATTCTATCATTCTCCTTTCTGTGTGCTTTTGTCAATGCTTTATAAACAATCTACTGCTAGTTATGTGAAGCTTGAAACTTCTGCACTAGGAACCTAAGCACTGATGCACATCTAGAACTGAGATTTGTGGGGAGATGATTTTCAGAATGTTTGATTTACAAAGGGAATATAAAAAAGTAGAAGATTCCACTCCATCTATTATGAAAGTAACTTTAAAAATAAAGTTCTACAAGGACTTCCTTGAATGTCAGTGTGAAGGGTAGCAATTCTGATTATGAATATTAGTTAAATGAGCCATGTAATCTGCTAAAAAAAAAAATCACTGATTCAAGTGAATCTGAGCAATGACTGACACACAACAGACACTGGTTATATCCACTTTATCTCATGGCCACTGCTTCTCTGGGCATGGAGCAGAATCCAGAGCCAAAAGGTGTTTTATTCAATGCACTCTACAAGCAAATATTCTGAATTACAAAACTAATAGGTAGCTTTTTTCTAGCACCCAGCAACTCTTTGAACTTTCTGAGTCACATTCAATTAACCATTCTGACACTCCATGACTGCCTACTATGATTAGAAATTTATCCAACAGGTGAGCTGTCTCAAAACTAGCATTCTGCTGCTATATAATCCTGGGTTGAGACCCATACAGATTCTTCCAGCTGCTATTTTATCATGTGTATTAAACATTAAACAGAACATGCTTCCTAAAAGAGAGTATGGTACCCCTCACAATTCTCCTTGGTATCAGCTCTGAAAAGTGTCCAAGTGATTCCACACAGCCCTCCGACCATCAAGGTCTAAACCTTGCTGCAACTAAATGGCACTGAGGAAAAGTGATGATCCACAGAGTCTTCTGTTTTGTGCTACAAACAGATGCAGCTATGGAGCACTAGACAGAAATACACTCTGCTAGAAACAAAATACAGCTGCAGCAAAATATAGCTGCAATAAAAGCAGATACACATTTTCAATTTAGAACTGTAACTTCTCAATGTCTTATATAAAAAGGCTGAGCAGATTAAAAGGAAAGCCACAGATAATATTGGTTCAGTGAATCTCTAAGCCCCTATAACAAAACAACTTTCATCAGGCTGCACCTAAAATTCCACCTTTTTTTGTGTGTGTCTGAAACAATACATCTGACTTTCAATCTGACCAGAAATGTACTGTTTTGGTAATACTTTTCTATCAATTTAGAATGAGATATTTTATGAAATTGCAGGTTGCCATGATTTCATATTTATATTTTCATAGCAGTGGTAGCTCAATCAATTATGATTAAATGCTGTACCATCATAAAAGATGGCAGTTATGGACCCCTTCCTATGGAACTTATGTCAGAAATTAAACAGAAAATGAGTAGGGTGGGCAGTTCTAGAGGCTACAAAACAACATCATGCTTAAAGTTCTCTACAGTCAGAAACAACCTGGCTAGGATCAGATTGTAAATATCTATTTACATTTGCAACAACACACGCCTTTAAAGAGCCTGATAAAGATTAGGATAATTCAAGTTTAATTGACACGTAAAAGATGTCCTGGCAAATACAAAACAAATTATACAATCGTCACATTAGAATGAAGCATCTTCTGGGCTTAGAACTTTCATCTTTGTCTTTCTTAAGTTTAAAAATGAAACAATAAAGAAAGATCTGAATAAAGAAAGTATCTAACCACACACATTACTTTAGAAAAAGAAAACACGGTGCGACTATAAATATTTAAAAATTCTTTACACTATTATCATAGAAAGGTTTGAGTAGGAAGGGACGTTAAGATTATCAAATTCCAAACTCCCTGCCATGGGCATGGACACCTTTCACTACACCAGGTTGCTCAGAGACCCATCTAACCTGACCTTAAATACTTCTAGGAATGAGACATCCAAAACTTCTCTGGGCAACCTGTTCCAGAGTTCCACTCTTCTAATCCTCTTCACAGCCTTCCTCTGGACTGACTCCAACAGGTCCATGTCCTTCTTGTGCTGAGGACCCAAGAGCTGGACACAGAACTTCAGGTAAGGTCTCACCAGAGATACCAAATATCTCTGGTATTTCTTTTTCAGTGACACCTATACACATGATATTCAGAGACTAGATGAGGTCCCTCAAATTTAATCTTGCATTGTTCCAGGCCAGCTGCAGATTTCTTTGTATGAATTCTAGCTTTCTTTCACCACAGGTCCCTGCCTACAAACTTCTGCTGGAATTGTTCTACAAGGGCCGCCTGCAGAACATTTCTCCAGGAAATCAGGACAAACAAGCATGATTCTTCAGCAGGTTTGTTTTCCACTCTGACAGCAAAGTGGGAGTGTCTCCCACTCTATGCACTCCTATCCTTTTCAACCAACATAAAAGCTGAAACTGAATAAGAGATCTTCAAGGGATTTGGAATATGAGTGGACACATTCTCACATCCTTGGTATGAAATGACTGTCTGTGAGTCCAAGAATTTTCTTAAAGCAGTTCAGTGGTGTGGCAATGTTGGAGAATTGTTGCAGAATTAAAGTCTGAATCTCTAGGTCTTTCTCCAGTGTATTGATCACTTCACTAAGTTTTTTTAAATTAAAATATACCATAAGAGCCTGAAACTAAGGCCCATCTCTAAAGACAGTATTTTTAAAGAACGTTAGTTACAGACGAATGATCTGCCTTTGTTATACTGTCAGCCTGCAGACTCCCAGAGCAAGAGATTAACAAGAGTTACTATTTCCAGAAGGACTGACTGAGGAAAAGAAAATAGAGCAGTATTATAGGATTCTTTTATAAAACTAAATCATTTCAGCTATATCCCACTTACATAGTCACCCAACACTACTTCACAGGTAGCCCCCTGGAACATTACTCTAATTAGATGAAGGCAAGTTTGGGTCAGTTTTGAGATTTGAAAGACTCCAGAAAATTTAATTCTCTCTATTTAGGATGAGTGTGCAGCTTGTAAACACAGAAGAACAATTTTTAGTAGATCTTAGAGCAGACCTTCTCTTTTTATAAAAGCTTACAGGATAAATTCAGAGATTTCTCAACATTTTAGCATATGCTTCACATTCATCTGACATTTGGTAGTAACTTTGTCATGATTTAACCCCAGCCAGCAACTAAGCACCACACACTCAATTCTTCACCTTCCCCACTGGGAAGGAGAACTGCAAAAGAGAAAATAAAACTCAAGGGTCAGTGTAAGAACAGTTTGATGACTGAAATAAATTAAAATATTGTAATATTTCAGTATTATAATATTATAGTTTATTATAATATTAATAGCAATTGTAAGTAAAGGAAGGAGGGACAGATTAAAACCTCAAGAAAAACAAACGATGCTCACTGCATTGCTTACCACCTGCTGAAAGATGCCAAACCAGTTCACGAGCAGCCATTGGCAACCCCTGTCCCCAGTTTATATTGTGGGAATGGCATTCCATGGTATGGAATATCCCTTAGGCTAGTTTAATTCAGCCATTTGGGATGTTCCCCACCCCCAGCTTGTTGTGCAGCTCCTCGCTGGCCAAGCACAGGAAACCGAAAAGTCCTTGATTTACAGTATACACTCCTCAGCAACAACTAAAACCTCCGCGTGTTATCAACATTACTCTCATACTAAATTCAAAACAGAGCACTGTACCAGCTACAAGAAAGAGAATTAACTGTATTCCGACCCAAATCTGGACAAACTTTCACAAAGAAAACTTGAAATGTACTAAATGGACATTTACCCTCAATTACTGTGAGATATAATCATTAAGATCACAAATGCTCCAGTTTTGGCACACATGCACTGCAGGAGTTAGGAACAATACCACAGCACGCATCTACGCAGAACATACTGACTATCATCAGAAATAAAGTAAATTAGTCTTAATTTCATTAAGGGTGTAACAAAAACAAGGCTTAATAAAATTCAGAAATAATAGATAAAAGTTCTTCAGCTCTCCCCAAAAATTCAATAGGTACTACACTTGTACTAGTTATAGGACTAAATAAAGTGAGTGTTTGTTTAAATACTGCAATATTTGCTGTAGAAATGAACCAAATAAGTTTCTGTTCTTCCAAATTTCCTGAACTCCAGTAAATCTTTGACAGAAATATAAATGCTTTTCAAGGGCAATTTTGAGCTTACACTTGAAATTACATTTAGACTTCTGCATATTTAGAATGGACTAAAGATAAGGAAAGGTTGTTGAGACAAGAGTGCCCCTCAGTGGCAGCATTCTGATATAAAATACAATTATATGATACTTTAAAATCATATTTTGAACATTTATTTTCATCTCTCAAGGAAAAATGCACTATTATATGACATTCTTTTAAAATTGCATCATTATTAAAAATCCGAGGGGGTTTAGAACATACAATTTAATAATGAATGAATTTAAATACATCATGAGGTAAAAATATTTACTATGAAACAACAGTTGCTAAATATTTATAGCTAAGTGTTTTGTGGATGGGTGTACACGTGTCTACAATTTACTGCTATATTTAAAGAAGAGAGATGGAATTTTGCATCTTCTCACAACAATTCCACAGCATTCAAATTGTTTATTTTCTTCTGTGTCCTGAGCAGCAAGAAAACATGCAGTAGTTCTTTGAGAACTTCAAGAACTACAGGATCTGAATTTCCTGGAAGACTTGCTGTGTTTACCAGGTTGTATTAATTCACTCAAGACTAAAACTATGCTATGCTTTTTACTGTTCACACAATATTGATTTCAGAGTCAGTCCCAGGACCTGCCTAGGTTCTTTCCTTCACGCTGTGGTGATTACAGAAGCATACATCAAGAATATTCACTACTACAGATGTATACAAAGAGCACCATACTGCAGCTGATCTGGGAACAACTGAATGATACCATACTGGCTTGAAAGCAAAACCAGTGAGACTCCAAGTCAGAAATAGAACTTAATAGACAGAGAAGAAAAAACAAAAAACGGTAAAAATAAAATAAGATAAATGCAGTAGTACAAAGGACCACTGACAGAGTCAGAATGCAAACCTGTTGGTCAGGGTGTTGGAAGCAGTCCAAAATAAGTCCTCCTGGAGTGACAGATGTAGCTCCGTTGGAGTAGAGATGATCCTCAAGAAAGAGTCCAGTTGTCCTCTGTGACTCCAGTGGAAACAGGTTCTCTTGGTGTTCAGGATTACAGGTTTTATCCTGGTGGAAAGGCTTTAGCTCCTCCCACTGGGTGGAGTATCTCCCAATGGAATGAGGGAATGTTATCAGTCATGTGAGAGGCCTTAAATGGCCCATTCACAGGTGATGTCCCTCGGAGGAGGATGGGTGGAAGAGGAGATAAGGAGGCACTGCCCTATCATGTGTTATCAGTTGTCCCATTAACAGAAGGCATCTGCCCTCTTCCCCCCTAGAGTTACAAGAGATAAAGAATAATATCTCCCAACTGGGTTCAACAGATGAAAATAGAATACGCATTTTTGATTACATTTTTCAACCCAAGACAGGTACTAAAAAATTTCATGGCAGAATTGGAATAGAATAAACAGCTGTTATACTTTGTATGTTCATTAGCACTTGTTCTATAATCTGGTTATTTCAATATTCTTGCTAATATAAATAAAAGCAGGCCTTGAAGCATAACCATAGTTTAAATATTTTAAAGCTAAATCATCTCCTCCATCATATTTGCCATGCATAGCTGCAAAAAATACTGCCACGGCTGATGACACATAGTTTGCATTAGCAATTATTTTACTTCTGTGCCTGGTAAGGTCATGGAACAGATCTGCCTAGAAGCTATGCTAAGGCTCATGTAGGACAGGGAGGTGATTTCAGATGGTCAGCATGGCTTCAACAAGGGCAACTCCTTCCTGATCAGCCTAGTGATCTTCTGTGAAGGAGTGACTACATCCGTAGACAATGGAAGGGCTACAGATGTCATTTATTGAGACTTCTGAAAAGCCTTTTACATGGATCCCCATGACAGTAATTAATGAGTGGACAGCTAAATTGATAAAAAAATGGTTGGGTAGTTTCATTCAGAGGGTAATGGTCAATGGCTCAAAGTCCCAATGGGCATCAGTGACAAGTAGTGTCCCTCAGGGGTCCACACTGGAACTAGTGTTATTTAATATATACATTAATGACACAGATGGAGTGATCAAGTGCACTCTGAGCAAATTTGCAGATGACACCAAGCTGAGTGGTGCAGTTGGCACACCTGGAGGACAGGATGCCATCCAGAGGGACCTGGACAAGCTCAAGAAATGGGCCCATGGGAATCCCATGCAGTTTAACAAGACCAAGAGCAAAGTGCTGCACCTGGGTCAGAGCAACCCCCGTTATCAACAGAGGTTGGGAATGAAGAGATCAAGAACAGCCCTGGGGAGAAGGACTTGGGGGTGCTGGTGGGTGAGAGGCTGGACATGACCCAGCCATGGACACTCACAGCCCAGAAAGCCAAACGTGTCCTGGCTGCATCCAAAGCAGCGTGGGCAGCAGGGGAGGGAGGGGATCCTGCCCCTCTGTGTCTTTCTGGTGAGACCCCACCTGGAACCCTGCATCCAGTTCTGGGGTCTCAACACAGGAAGGTCATGGACCTGTTGGAGTGAGTCCAGAGGAGGCCACCGAGATGAGTAGAGGGATGGAGCACCTTTCTTGTGAGGAGAGGCTGAGAGAATTTGGTTTGTTCAGCCTGGGAAAAAGAAGGCTCTGGAGTGACCTAATAGTGGCTTTCCAGTACCTGAAGGGAGCCTCTGAGAAAGAAAGAGAGAGACTTTTAACAAGAGCACATAGTGACTGGACAAGGGGGAATGGTTTCAAACTGGAAAATAATAGGTTTAGATATTAAGAAAAAAATTCTTTACTGTGAAGGTGGTGGGGTACTGGAGCAGGTCATCCATCCCTGGAAGTGTTTAAGGTCAAGATGGATGAGACTCTGAGCATTCTGATCTAGAGAAAGGCCTCCCTGCAGGAGGGGGTTGAAAATAGATTATATTTAAGGTCCCTTTCAATCTAGTCTGTTCTGTGATTCAATGATTTCACATAACAGTATAATAATGCAATGATTTACTAGCTTCCAAGTATGATAACCAAGGAATCTGAAACCTTCTCAAAGTTTCAATAAAGAAATGCTCCTCAGGTACATCTTCAAAAATTGTCTTCAAGCAAAGCAATTCTACTAACTAATTGTAACTTTGTCTTTATCTCCCAACATGACATCGTTTGGAGTGAGATCTCAAATCCTGTTCTCTTTATGCAAATAATTAAGAGCTAGAAAAAGCTTAAAAACAAACAGAAAGAGCCTTACAAAGATTCTTAATTACAACCTAAATAAAGGCACATTAAATTTACATCTCTGTATTAGTGACTGATTTAATAAGCATTACTTAGTAATTTATTAGCCTAAAAACATGGTACTGCTAATTACATGTAGGAAAATTCTGGCAAATAGAATGGAGGCCCTTACTTGGATAAATATAGGCCATAGTCTGTCTTCTGTAAACTGTTGTTGCTTTTCCTTCAAAGAGTGAATGTGTTGTCCCAATGGCAATCCCTCTGTGAGCTTCATGACTATGTACAATCTGTCATCTCATAAAAGAAATCAATACAACATAATATTTATACAGAAACCATTTTAAAATAGAGTACTTGAGGTTAAAATGTATTTTAAAAGCTGTTGTTTTTTACTCTTTAAAAAATTTATTTGTACAAATAGATACATCTTAATCTAGTTCCACTCTTTTTTGCTCCATTTTTTGCTCAACTTGTGTCACAGAACTATAAGGAAATCACTGCCTGATAATCACTCAGCAGGCAGGTGTATGTAGATAACTCTTTATTGAAAAGAAAATTAAAACAACATGGCTGGCAATTTATATCATTCACTCTACTACTCCCCATGGTTTTTCTCCCTATTTAGCATTTCAATTGTAAACTTTGGATCTTTAGAGGAGAATAAAGATGCTTGCTACATGTTTACATTGCATCTTGTTTTACTGATAGATAAACAAATAAAAATATTATTTCTCATATTTGTTTTTAATTTTTAAAATAATATAGACCTGTTTGAACTTGTAGCAGTTCCAGAAGAAGGATTATTGCTCAAGTTGACACACTCCTGCCAAGCTGTAAGTGGTTTTATTATATATTTCTATTTCTTCATTATGTACAATGTGGTTATTCTCTGCATTTATACTCACTTTCCAAGAAGGCTCTGTAATACCATACAACATTTGGATGATAAAGGTACAATGAGAAAAGAAATGCAGATGCTTAGAACAGTTAAACTGATGGCACAGCATTTAAAATGTTTAGCTACACGTAGGAAGGAAGGATATTACAAAGACTCCATAGACTTGTTTAGGAACTCTAGTGCACCTTCACCCAAATGCAGAGAAACGTTGCACATTACTAAAGAAATCAGGAGAAAAATAGAGTACTATTCCTGGCTAAACACCCCTAGCTCCCTCAACCACTCCTCATAGGGCTTGTGCTCCAGACCTTCTACCAGCTCCAATGCCCTTCTCTGGACCAGCTCAAACACCCCTATGTCCCTCTTGCAGTGAAAGGCACAGAACTAAACACCGGGTTCAAGGTGCTGCCTCACCAGTGCTGAACACAGGACTACCCCTGCCCTGGTCCTGCTGTCACACTGTTGCTGATACAGGCCAGGATGCCATGGGCCTGCTTGGGCACACTTCTGGCTCAGGTTCAGGCAGCTGCCCACCAGCATCCCCAGGTCCTTTTCCACCAGGCAGCTTCCCACAGGAGAACTCACAGTTAATAATTCAGAATGCCAACATATCAAAACTAGAGTTCATGAGACACACCTGCTCTTTGATGATGGTTAATTCAGAGACAATATTCTTTACACTGGTGTCTCTATTTTTGCCATTTCCAAATCCTGGATTGTGTAAATTGACTTCTTTCATTGCCAGGAGATGTTGCCCATTACATTTTCTAACCTATAAACAAGGTAAAAACTTTGTACAATAAATATAGGATGGGGATAGGAAGAATGGTATTATGGCTACCAGATTAGTTATCAGAGTCCAAACCTTTCTCACAGAATTTATAATCACAGCTTTTTTTTTGTATGATGTGATTAGTGAAAGAACTACAGTTCAACAGTACAGATGAGCAGTACACAGTCTGAACTTGCACAGTGTTTGAAGCAACATTATCTGTGTACAATGTTGGTTTTCAGATGCAACGTGCTTGAATTTTTGTGGTTTTACACAGATTTATTAGACATTGCAACAGACAAATGCTGTTAGTGGAAAGAAATTAGGAGAAAGTAAGGTAGGAAACCTAAGAGGTACACTGGAAATCTTAAAAGTACAACAGGGAACAAACAAAATCACAGCAAACACTAACAACAAGCTCAGATCCACAGGCCTCTTTGCACCTACATTTCCCAACTGAAATTCAAAGGATAGTTGTGTCTAGAACAGGTATCAGACCCTCTTCATGAAGCTTCCCCTCAAATATGTAAAATAATAGCAAAGGAAAAGTTTACCTCAAATACACTTCCAAAAGCTCCACTGCCAAGGTGCTCTAAAATTGCATAATTTCCTACATGTTCTGTGGGTGCCTTGTTTTGATTCATGTTCTCAATACTTTTGGCAATTTGCTTCAATACATACTCCTAGTCAAAAATTAAATGAAAGATTATCACAAGAAAATCCTACTCTAAAAGATGAAAAGGACTGAGAAAAGCAAAAGCCAATAGATAAGAGGCAACAATAGAATAGTTAGATGCTTGACTGAAGTTTTGTTTCTTTTTAAACTTTTGGAATAAGTTGAAATGCAGAAGGTTAGGCATTTGGAAAAATCAGTTCCGATTTTTCAAAAATTCATCACCAACCATAAAATTCTTTATAAACTGAGGCACTTTCAGTACAAAATGAACTTTTTAAAAAGAACACAAAAATCATGTATAGAATTCTAGTAATTTATGATACATAATAAAAACATACAGAAATAGTACTGACAGGTAGACCTCCTAGACACTCTGATTCTAATCACACACATGCCACAAATCACACTGTAGTATTTCACATGGCCTTTGTAGCCAACCTGCTGAAATGGTCATCTTACTAGTAAAAATGTGTAATTGATGGAAAACATTTTGTCCTTATTGATCCAAACCCTTCAGTAACAGTGCTAAGTAAAACAGTTTGATGCAGAGTCAGACCCATGGTGAAGGAGTGGAAGGCTCAGAGAAAAAAATTAATTGCTTCACTTAATTGCCACTATCCAGGGCTGCAAATTGCACCTGCTAATCTTCAGGGTAAAAGTATGTTTTATTGCCAGCAGTGTTAAATCTGTCATCAACATGTATAAAAGGTTTATATATTGGGGAGAAGGAGATAGGTTGTCTGGCATGCACACAACAGAAGTCCCATCACTGAACAGCTAATCTTGTAGACTGTCACTGATGCAATGCAGGGATGATTTTCTGTTATGGACAGGACAGAAACTGCCCATTACAAAATAAATTACTTCTAAAAATATTTTTTTCTGATTGGACTTTTGAAAGCTATCCTAAAAGAGTTTCACAAAACATATGATTAACATACCTTTTAAAAATATGTTGATTTCTTTTCATACTGAAGAGAAACCTCAGTGCTCTGAAAGCATAACACTACAGCAGGAAAAGCACTTCAGTTAATGAGAGATTTATAAAACATGTGGAAATGCCACTGCTAAACAACAAGGATTCCTCTTGATACCTTACACAATTTCAAACTTTGTATTTAAATTTTCTTATTAACCTGATAACAAAGGAATTAAAAACATATTAAGTTCCTCCTGTGTTTTGAAAGTATGCAAGGACATTTAGGGGGGAAAAAGTGGAAAAAAAAAAAAAAAAAGAAGTTGGTGACAATAGCTACAGCACACGCTGAGGCACACTTACATCTTGATCATCTCTTTTCATCTGCAGGTAGCTCAAGACTTGAGACCTGCTTTCTTCTCCAACACTGCAAAAGATAAATGTAATCAGTGAGTTTGTACTGTTGCAATAAGAAAGGAATTTTCTGAAAAATGCAGTATGGAATACCGTAAGTTCTAACAGGGACAGAAAAGAAGAGATTACTCAATTTTTTGACCCTAAATTTGTCATATTTACAGAGAACTTTATGTACCTCAGCTTTTATCTTCATATACCTTAATTACAATACAAAGAAAGTTCTTTAAAACAGCTACTGGCAGGTGGTTAAAATTTATGCTTTGATGCAACTCATTTTTAGTTCTATTTGTCAGGACTCAATGATATGGCACATTTATAACTGAGCAAACAAAGACAGTCATGAATTAAGATCATTAAGGTAGTGTGGCAGAAAGAAGCTGAAAATTTCATCATTGAAAACACACACAGAGTGGGGCAGTAAAGAAACCACACCAGCACTGCAAGAATTCTAAGAAAAATGTCTGTGAAACTCAAAAAGGATGTTCCAATTGCTGCAACTGTATTTTATACCAGTAATATTTTTAAAGGTACTACAGGTAGTAGTGTGAGAAGCTCAACAAGGTTTCATAAAAATATACTTTTTGCCCAAAACAGACTTAGTTTTCATATGTGATCATTAAATCCATTGTTAATCAATATGGCTTTATGTTTAACACAACTACAGCTGCTTAGTACCTCTTGTGGGTTATTTCCAACACATTCTGCTGGCATCTAAAAATCTCAGTAGGCATAAATTAAGCTCCTTATACTTTTGTGAGGCAACTATACTGAGCATATGCTCCAGTTTGTTAGACATGTCAGGTTCATATTCAGACCCTCCAGGAAGGTTTGTGTTTATCTCATTCTTAAGATGATTTAATTCAAGTGCACTATAAAACCTCGTTGCAGTAGAAAGGTACTGCTCTGAGTCTGCCCTGCAATTCTAATCTGGAAGAACTGTGTTGCTAAAGATGCCACTAGAATTAATTGTGGGGGTTCTTTGTTTTTTGGGGGGGGTTTTTTGGTTGTTTTTGGTTTTGGTTTTCTTTGTGGAGCTGCCCTTCCTCACCATCCAAGCACACCTACCTGGTTAGATAGTGGAGCAGCTATATATGTCAGTGGCTCTGTCAGAACTAAGACCACGTGAGAGGCAGGATCATGGATGCATTCAGCTGTGCTGAGGACTTTGCCAACCAGAGCAGCAGCAGCAGCTCACACCTGAACTCCCGGGCACTACATTCCCATATCTTAGAGAGACACTCACCACTGCACAGAACCTGAGAAAAGCTACCAGGTAATTAATTACTACTGATAACCTTTGGCCTGAGTTGACTCAAACAGTACATTTATGGGGGTAATGACATGCAAAACTAGGAGCCATTCTATGCTGATTTGGCCTATATTTATTCTAAACTTCAATTTTCTCTATTTTATATGCTGTCTTCATGTATGTTATTTAACATCCACAGTAAAATGCTCCAGAAATAAACAGGTACTAGTAGACCATCAAGTCTAGAGAGAGTTTCAATGAAGACCAAGGCTCTATAAAGAAGAGCTAGACAGTCTGAAAAGGTAGGGGAAAGATTATCACAAAAAAAATATTGACTTTCCTTTACACTATATGAGGTACCAGAAACAAAGTAAATCAGAACAGAAATTGAATCTCTTAGCTTTTAGTTCCTAGGCTATTTGTTGTTTTGGGGTAGGGGATTTCTCCTTTAAATGCGATTTTTTTGTACTGTACTTTAAAATAAGCTTTAATTTATAAAAATTTCTCAGGCACTATTAGGACTTACATTGTGCAGTAATAATAAAGGGAGTTACTGGTAATAAACTGGCTTTTTCAGCATTCCTCACTCTGGTAAAATCAGCTTTGCTATTGTATATATTCCATTTGCCTGGAAACAGTAAAAGTTCAGCATTAATAGTGCCCCTTTGCATGCAAACCACAAATAAAAATCAGTGTTGAGACAAACCAGAAGCTAATGCCAATAGACAAGTTCTCAACATCCTATTGTACACATAAAATATAAGCTTAAATGTGTATAAGAATTAAATTATAGTTACATTTAAACTGATACCACAAAGAGAGCCTGTGAACAGATAAAGAAGCAATGCTTCTGTCTCTGGAGGTAAAGGCAATTGCAGCAATATATCTCCTGTCACCATGTGACACCATATTTTGAATTGTCAGGAACAAAATTCAATTCTCAATAAAAATAAATTGGAGAAACACCAAAAGTGATAGCTTGAGAAGTCTGTAGGATTTTGTGAATTTCAGTAGGATTTTGTGAAAACCATATTGATTTCAGCTTCCATTTTCATGCAACCATGTGTCCTCCTCTATTCTATCCACTTTGTAGGTCTGATAGATGAGCACTGGTAGATTTAGTTAGAGTATTGGAGACTACTTTCTTCTCTAGAAAAGTTGAAGGGAATATGTGTCAGCTCTGCAGAGGCCCTTCTGCAATTCCTGATGTTTTCTTCAGCTGCTCATGAAGGTAGAATTAAGCTTAGGCTATAGTTTAAGCTTAGGCTTTGGGCTGTGCAGTAGAACCATTGAGTCAAACATGCTCTGTTTGCTACCAGAATCACTGCAGACTGCTGCCAAGGCTGTGACAAGGACAGAGGGCAGACAGGTAGAGGGCAGCTTCAGCAGAAGCAAAATGTTCCCAACTGCCTGATCCGAGAGCCCTTTGGCACCAAATGATACAAACCTTTACAGGTTACTCAGACCAACCTCCTTGTCAGACTGAAAGAGCTGCACTTCTTTTCTTCTGTTTGTCACCCAAGTGAGTTGCTTCACCTTGTTCACCATGCAGCTCTCAAAGTTATATTAGTAAAAAGAAAAAAGTAGAATTTAAAATTACTACAGTGGTATTGTAGGGTGGAATTCCAATTGAAACGAACATGCTTGAGGCTATGTCCTGATCTGAAAAGGGGGATGTTGGCTGGTGTTTAAACAAATGGAGAGTTTAGGGTCTTTTAATATAATGAGCAGAAGAAATTAAGTTTGAAACACCTTTTCCAGCTCTGCACATTGTAGCATTAATTTTTAAGCAATTTACTGACACCACAGTTACCATGCACTGCTGGGACAATGCAGAAAACCTCTCTGTTAAAACCACTTCATTTAAACCAGTGATGTTTGATTTCACTGAAATCAGACTCAGCCTAAAATATACAGTTATAGTGTTTAGATAAAAGGTGTCTAAATCAGGACAGTTTATTGACCATTTTAGTGCTCAAGAATAATAAAAAAAATTTTTTTTCAGACTTACTTCAATTTCTTCTCTCTTAACCAACAGTTTTGAAATATTCACAAACTTCTTTCCTGTTCTATTTAAGGTTCTTGGACTCTCAGTTCCTCCAGGCATAACTCTAGTTAGGTTTTAAGCTAACTTGAAGGCTTTGATTTAACATTTAGAGTTTAAGAGCTGGCTGCAGCTTTTTAGCTCATATTAATGTCCTTAATATTTATATTCAGACTAGGTCTGGAATACAACTAGGGATTTTAAGAATGGTTTAACCCTGGAGATAGAAGACCAGGAAGTTATCTCAGAAATACCATACTCTTAAGAAAAGAGAAATAGTTTGTGAAACAGCAACATGTCAATTTTAAGCTGCGTAGTTTTTGTATAAACATCGTGGAATTCAGAATTTGCATTTTTCAGTTTATTCTGTGATTACTTATATTTACTATCCTACTTTAAATATGACAAAAGCATGGCAAGAGATGTCAAAATGAACCTTGTCTGAACAAAGCTGTTTATTCCTCCAAATACCTGTTGATAACCTTTGTGTCTATGTCTCTGTGTGTAAAATTATAAACAGAAGTACTACAGTTATAGAAAGGCATATTTCCAATCTCTTAAATTATAATAACAAAGAACAGCAGTTAAATGAAATGATAAACTATAATGCCTTACTTAACCGAATAAAATCTTCCTACCTGTATCACCTGCTAAGCACTAGTCTCATTGAGCACCAGTTCAGTAATTGCAGCACAACAAGCTTGAATAAAAATTCAGAAGTAACATTTAAGGACATTTGACTCTATTGAGAAATCTCCTCCATAATTACCAATGAATCCTCACCTGACTAGGAGTCATTAGAATACTACTTTGAAATCACATGATTCATATTGACCTATCAGAGAAAATTTAAATAGTGAAGAGAAATATGGGCAAATAAAAATAATCTCATGCTAAACACTAACTAATGAACTAACATTTTTTTTGTCACTGTTTTTACAGATGAAGAAATACATATGATTCCCAGATACTAAATACTTTATGCTTTGCTTCTTTCAAACAAAAGCTTACTTTTGAAAATAAGTGCTGGTATCACACATTTGAAAACAAATCCGATTTGATGCTCCTACTCCCTAAAGCAGGGATAAAAATTTGCAATTATGTAATATTTAAAATCCTTTTGAACACGTGTATGTAAAGACATAACAGAGTATTAGACCTTATAAACTTACCTGTTTGATGTGAGAAAGCATTTTCTTGTATCACATCAGGACTCAGCTCAGCTCATCTGACAAATGAAGGTACTGGATTCTCTCTGCTGCATTTGCACTAGATAACTTCCAACTGAAGAGCAGTCAGATACAAGACGTCTTTCCCTGAGAGAAAAAACAAAACAAAAATCAAGTTGCAGTGTTAAAACTGGCTTAAGACATCTTTGTTAACCATTCCCAAAGTTCTGAAAATTTGTATGTTTTCACTAAATTAGATATTTTATTGACAATTCCACCTATACTTTGTATTGTCAGTTAGCAAAGGAAAAAAAACCACATGAAGTTTAAAAAAGAACTGAGATCTCCTATATATATAAAAAAAAGAAGTTAAAGAAAACAAAGTCACTGCAAGTGGTTAAGGTCACTGTTTAAAAAATAAAGGACCGTGGTCCAAACTTTCACAAGAGATGAAATTATATTTACATTGAGTTCAAGTATCAGCAGAGCCAACCAGGCATACCTAGCCAGGATGGAGGATGGGCTGCTGTCATCCATGTTACCATCTTGTGATTAATGGCACTAGTACTACAAGCAACACTGACTGCATGAACTTGGAAAGCCCATCTGTGGAACTCGAATAGCCTAGTTCCACAGATAACACAAAAACACATGATTCTTCTCTAGTATTGTTTGCATATTATGTTTAGAAAGTGGTTGGATATATCCCTTAAAAAGTTTATATAAGACTTTCATTAGTTGCAATGAAGGTGGACTTCCCATAGAAAATATGGTAAAGGATATCCATTTCCACTTGAGGCAAAAAAGTTCCATGTGTGTTTAATTCATATCTGAATTTAAAATTATCCTTAATTGGTATTGAACTTCATCATCTTCCTGTCTACATTCAAATTGTAACTCCTACATCTACCTTTTTATATACATATAACCTAAAAAAAATTTCAAACCTAGAAACTAAATAAAACATTTTCATATATTAGTTTTTTCTATTCTTAGTCACATATAAGGTCATTTATATGTGTGAAATAGTTAAGCATGAAATTTTAAAAACCCCTTCAGAATTTTAAATGTGACAAGTGATGTATTATCAGATTTGAAAGTCTTTCAGTTTCTCACTGAGATTCAGTAATGTTTTGCTAACAGCCTTAGCTGAGAGGATTAAACAATTGGAGGAACGTTGATGATTTTCCGATGAAGAGCATGTGGGATCTGACTGCTTCTGGCATAAACTGCAGCAGCTCCAGGTCTTGCAGTTTTGCTGTTTATATTGGGCATCCCAGGAGCTGTCAGGGCTCAGCATGCTTTCCATCTAACCACTCAGGTCTGCCAGGAGCAATGAAGACAGGCACCAAGAAAAACGATTGCTATCACTTTATGATAACATTGCAACTCAGTGGCACTGCACTGGAGGCCATCAGCAGAGAGAGGAGATGGATTACAACCAAACTGCTGGAAAAGATTTTGCGATATCAGTATGTGACTGAAAATACACAGGTATCAGCATTTGACCTTGGGCATACAAAAGTGGCACATTGTCTAATTCCTCTAAATACCTGCATCCCTAAATAAAAAAGTCAAAATTTATTTTAACACAATTAGTCTATAAACAAAGTCTCACCTTTCAGAGAGAAAGTCATATTCATGTAATATTACCAGTAAGTTCTCAACAATGATGAGCTCACTTCTCCCTACATTCTGGACTACAAATTGATTATTCCTGGCACTTAGATGAAATTCTATGAAAAACACATATTGCACTTTAGCCTCCTTCTTTGTACATTTGATGAATTATTTTTTCCCAAGTCTTAAGTAATATTATATTATGCACACAAACATTAAAACCACAAATATATGCTGGGTCAAGAGTAACAGGGAAAAAATTTTCTCGTTTTCCCAGTACAAAAAAAGTAAATGTGAATGCATAAAAATAGAGACAAATATATTTTGTGTCTTGCTGATAATTAAGCAAATGGAGTACATTCTTAAAAACAACCACAATTTCTACGAACATTTGTAATAGACTTCAAATTCTTTTATGCCCAGTCCAAATGTAACACAAAAATCTTACTTTTCTTTCAGTGAAGAAAGCTAAATGGAAGTTGAAAATGTATGTAGGACATCATTTAAATTGACATGGACATTAAAAAAAAATTAGACTGAATCAGAACTTTGGGAGACAGTAGATCAATAACAGCAGTTTTTCTTCTATAATAGGATTATGGATGAAAGTTATTCTGTCCCCCTTTTTGCTCTTTTTTCCCCTTTTCATCTTTATTTAACCACTAATTAATGAGAAGAGGGCATATATATGTGGATTTGGCTGTATGAGTTTATTATTTACTACACTGAACAATATTCTAACTGATTATTGTGAGGCACTGTTATATTTAGCTGAGGACAAAAGATTTTTTTATATGCAGGAGGTCAGTAGGAATTCCAGAATCCTGCATGAGGATTGCAAAGACAGATCCTGAGCTTCCAGTCTTGGAGAGTTATCTGCATGAACAAGAAGTCTGCTGCAAGGACTAAAGTTTCTACTTAGTTTCTATTACTTCAATATAAAATTAAGAACACTTAATTTTCATCATAAAGAACAGTTTTAATATTGTGTCAAGAGAAAACATTAAAAAGCTTTTGTTAATTATAGCACATTAAGTTGAACCTACCTTTCTGGTAAGCAGAGCAAGGAGGGCACCAAAAAACACATGGCTGTCTCTGGCAGATAACAAATTTACTAAGGTCTGGGAAAAAAATATGGAACAAGGTAAGTAAATGTGTGATTCTGTGTAATTCTGTGTAAATATAAATTACATTATTTTCTTTTACAACTCAAACCCATATAGAAATATTTATTGAAAAGTAAAAGTTAAGATATCCAATCCTTACACAATGTGTTAAAAGTCTTAGGTACATTTCAAGTACACTTAAATATACACTTAAAATCTTAGAGTACACCCAGTAGGACGAAAAAGAATGTTTCTTCTCAAACTACAATTGGTATCTCTTTGATTGCTAAAGCATCTCTATTACATCATTGTAAGAATTTGGTTTTGTGTAACACTTCAGAACTCTAAATCAGGCCTCCTGAGGTCAAAGGTTAATAATCATTTTATATTTAAACAGCAAAGTAATTTAAGGTAATTTAAGGTGTTTCTGTTCATGATTTATATCTAAGTAAACTCCAGATTTGTTTAGATTCTCTAAAAATAGGTTGTCTGATATTGTATAATAATTGCCATTGTTTTTCTACAGCATGACAGAAACATGACACTCTAGTTATACTGATTTTGATCTCAACTGTGTTTCAGTTTAGCTACAAACCAGCAATAGATAAATACAGATCCTTAGACTGATGGTAATGTATAGCAAGGAATGTCTGGGTTGACACAGAATACTTTACAAGTGAAAAACGACACCAGAAATTAGTGTAAAATATATTTACATTTTTAAAGTATGCAAAATTATTTGAATCATAGTAACATGTGGCTCAGGACAGTGTATACATGAGCATTATTTTTATATGATATTTATTAACAATTAAATGTTTAGCCCAGTCCAAATGTTTACAATCTATTTATCTCAAACAGACAATAATCGCACATCAGATCAATTAACTTACAGAGAAGAAATTATTTTTATGATACTACTAACGCATCTGTAAATCACAGAGACTATCTTACCTTACAAGCCTGACAAGGTAAGGCATGCATTATTCCATTAAGTAGCTAATTAAACAAAATTAGCAATTTTATAAAGCACTTACTTTATGTGCTCCACTTTCTATAAACCATTCTCTTTGATTTTTGACAGCAGCAAGTTTTTGGAAAACATTGATGGAACAAAGGAAGACTCATAAATGGGCTAATGGGCTCTTTCTCACTAATATTTTCATTTTACCAGTTGGATAACAGAGCTAAACACTGTATAAGTTCTTTGAACCACAACTACCTCATTTTCCTCTTTTACTTCAATGCATAAAAAGATACTAATTTCTTAAAAAAATATTACTTAAGTAGAAAAACAAGCTGTTCTTTTCTACAAGAATTTTAGCTTTTACTTGTGTGATGATGCCTAGAGTGGATATAGTTAATATCTTACTTAATGACTACTTCAAACATTTTAAGCCTCACACAAAAAGTTGTGAGTAGCCTTATCATTTCTGTTATCAGCTATTGCACTTCCATATCATGTTGACCAGCTTGGCTACATTAGGCTGCTCTTCTCCTCTTCTCCATAATTAAAATAACTATTTGCTACAGTTTCCATGTACTAGAAGTAGGAGAGGAAAAATAAAGGATACCATTAGGAAAAAAAAAGTTTGAAGACTTCAAAAACCTAGACTGTTCTGCACAGGTAGTGCCTGTAGGTGGTGCATCTGTCTCATGAAAAAATATTCTGTAATGCAATGGTAGCGGAGCCCCAAGGTTTAAACCTGTTTCAACATTAAAAAAAAAACACCCCAAAATCAGAATGCTTTTCCCTTCGCAAAGTCATTTGCTCAAGTGCAGGGTGACTTTGCTCATCTCCTTTCAAAAGCCTACAGTTTCTTTTGACTGAACCAATTGTGTTCACTTTTCTACTTCTTCTCCCACTTCAGGAGGCATTTCTTAAGCCTCCTAACTAGAAATCCAAGATGAATGCAGCTAGATTATAGGACAGTTGTTTTGAAAACTAGTGAAAAAACCCACACCAAATGCTCATGTGAAAACAGAGGAACAGACTTCCATAAAGCAAGAATATCTGTACACTGCTTTTTACAGTATATAGCATTCGAATCATAGTAAACTGACATGCAACATGATGGACAAAGGTACTATGAGGAATTCTACCCGGGCTAGATTTTCAATTCCATCCAGGCTGTGGAGCATTTCCTACAGGAAATAATAATAATAATAATAATAATAATAATAATAATAATAATAATAATAATAATAATAATAATGGAGTTATTAATTGCTTTAAATAAGTAGATAAATAAAACCACAAGAGGTGAAATTCTAGAAGTTCTTAAACTGGAGTTTTCTGTTTCCTTCACTAACTACATTATGGGAATTTTACATATCTATAGATAAAGTCAAATACCAAGTCTAGGGCTAAGAGCAATGACCAAGCCATCTGTTATGGAGATTTACAGTTTCTTTGTTAGGTCAGCACACAACATAAGAAACACCAGAAACTGAGCAAGTTATACAGCAATGGTGTAAAATCACTCTTGAGATCTGTTTATTTGCAATTTCCATCCTCAGATGTAGAAATATAGATACATACATGTCGTGTGCACTCATAAGAACAAATGTTTTTACACACGAGCACCAAGGCAAATCGTATGTGTGACACTTACATGCATCCCCTTATCCATGCAAGAAACAATACTGGCCTGGTAGCATGGATCCCTCATCAATAATTCAGGCAGATTAATACTCCAAGAAAATGGATGGACAGAGCTAGAATAACCACTGTCTGTAAATGTAATATTCAAAACATAAACTAAATGCAAATAAAAAGTGTTTGAACACTTAAATAAAACAGTTTGATTCAGAATCAATTGACTCGACAATTAGGGAGCTACAATAACTGTTCAGCATATCATACCATAGAATTTTTAATACCATTTATATTGAAACACAGTAGCAGCTATAAATAAATTTATTTTGTTATATGAGCATTACCAGCCATCACTTATTATTACTGGACTGATGAGGGAAAGTACATGCCCATCTTTAAGAAGAAACTAACTGTGCCTTGATATAAACTTTTAATGGTTGAATTGAAACCCAAAAGAGCAAAGTAAATGAGAAACCACACAGAAAACTTCAGTGCACAAAATACACTTATGCAAAAATATGGGTGCTACAGAAGTAAAAATAGCTATATTTAAAATATTCTTTTGAATTATCATAATCTATCCCAGTTTTTAAAATCTCTATTATGCTGGGAATAAATTGTTTTTTAGTTCAAATGTTCTTGAAATAGGACTGTATTTCCATATAGAACTTCCTCCTTTATATTTCTCCATATGATTCTTCAGCATAAGATATGGGAGAAAAGACAAGTCAGATTTGCAGAAAGTGTCCAGGGACAGTAATCCTGCATAAATATCCAGTATTGGAATCACTATTTCCACTGCCTGTTGAAAGTATATATCCTCATTTCCCTATTTTAAATAAACCTAAAATTAGACATCTTTGCCATGTGTTTTTTGTTGTTGTTTTAACTGAGAGGACAAAATTTGTTTGGCTAGGTTTCTTGGAAACTGAAGAAGTGTATGGGTCATGGCAGTTCTCTTGCCTTTTCATCATTTGCAGTGGGGAATGATGCCAATAGCTAAAAATACTTCCATAAAAATAAATGTTTTACAAATAGATCCTAACAAACTCTCAGCCCTTTTATGCCAATATTCTGCCCAAAGCAATATAATTTTTCATCATGATTCCATAATTGGCCAAATTTAGAACAGCACAAAATTTTAATGGAAAGAAAACTGCAACCATGTACCTGCGTGCAAAATTTATAGGTCAGATTTTTAAGTGGCCTGAAGATATTACCATGGTGGTCAGTCATTCCCTAAGCCTGGTTAACATTTGAGAGCATCTTCTACTGCAGTTATGTTTACAATACACATTACTATATACACCAGGGTATATCCAGCTTATCTACATATCTACTAATTTATGTTTGTTTCATCTACCTTGCGTGGGCGCTTTCATTCTTAATACAAGAGGCTTGTTTTGCCCTATCACTATCACAGAGAACAACCAAAGAAAACCAAAATACAAGCGAAGTATGTCACAATGTATAAAGAGACTTGGGGAATCACAGTGTAAGCTATTCTTACTTTTTTGGCAAATGAAGCTGAGCCACTGATCTTCCATTGGTGAGTACTGAGTTCACATGCAAAAAGAGGTATCAGATTTAAAAATCATTTAAATGATCTGTTTTAAACTCACTGTCATTTAGACAATCAAAGAAGGGATCCCTAGTTCTCCTGCTGGTTCTGACTAAAGGTCTAAGCAAACTATATGGTGTTCTTAGATTCCTCTGCAAATTCTAGTAGTTACATATTGATACCTTTCAGTGCTCTAGGATTCTGTCTTTAAACTTCTGTACCCCTTAAGGGGTTTTTTAGAAAATGTTTTTGGGCTTTAAAAAGGAAAATACAATACACTGCAAAGGAGTATAGCAAAACAATCCTGAAAAATGCATCTTTTTTCCCCAAAAAATATCTTTCTCTGCCCCCTCTATTTTTGTAAGGTCTTGTACTTTTTCCTCACATAAATGAGAGCAGCATAAGAAAAGGGATTACCCTTTCCAATCCTGCTATACACAGAAATACAAATAAATACAAACAAATGGCATCAACTCATCTGAATTTTATAGAAGCCACTGGCCTCTCACCATAAAGGCAGTAGTCCATAAAATACAAATAGATTCAGTAAAATAAATTAGAAAAGCAAATCATCGATTACAGACACCATACACAGATAAGTGATCAAGAAAACATAGCAGTTAGAATTTTGGTCATCCAAGATTTGTCATACATCCAGTCCTTCCTTCTTCTGTCCCACTAACCCGAGCATAGCTCCTCAAAGCCAATACACAAGTGGTTGTTTAAAATGAGATTATGAAGTGCTGCTGGTAATTTCCACAGAAAGGTGTATTGCTGTAACAATATGGGATATTATCCATGCTTCTTGCTTCTTCATGGAAGGCAAGTAAGAATGGCCCTCCTTCTTGGTTATGAATGTGATTCATATACTGACCTGCAGGTAAGTCTGTCCTTAACTAAAATTGTAAAGATATCTTGAAACAGCTGATGCTTGGGATGTTTGCTAAAATTTCTCTCATTCTTGTAGGTCATACTAATAAGGAAGAAAAAAAGAAAAAAGGTGAATTGCAAATTAACTTACCACAAGACAGTGGTTTTACACTGCTACAACTTAACATTAGCAACAAAAACTAAGAAATGTCATATCAGCAGTTACCACAGAATAACAGGATTTCAGATTGCCAGACATTAATAGCCTGTCTCATGCATAATTTGGGACTATTGGAATGGTATAACTTTTCCAAATAAAGAAAGTATCATTATTTAAAATGAATTTATTAACAGTCACCAGTATACTCTGCTGAGTGGGAAAGTCTGCAACTTATAAAGGCAGAATAAACAGGTTTAAAAAAATCAAAAATATATAATTCTCATCTCAAATATTGGATTAACATGAAAGTACAAGTAACAGACATATGTAAAAAGACAAATGCCCTCAACACCTCAACAAGGTGATACTCTTAGATACATAAAGATGTTCAGAGACACAAGAGTGTCATCATCAGCTTTTAAAAAATTACTTTTACCTCAGTTTTTCAAGCTCAACAGCTTCTGTTGATTCTTGCCACTGACCACTGGACTTTTGCTCATTGCTTTTGACATTTTGCCAAGTTCTTGTCATGTTGGTTTGACCACTTTCAATATACATAGCTGAAAGCAAAGGAAGGAAGGAAGGGATGGTAGTCATGAGGGAAATACTGCATTTTAAGTTTTATGAGAATATTATCAAGCAAAAGTACCTTTTCTCAAGTTCTGACTTGAACTTTGGACCTAAAGCTCACCATTTTAGAATACACACATCCCCTCTGCAAAACAAAACTGACCTGGTAGGAAACTGATATGCAAAGCAAGACTGGAAAATGAGTTCAGAGAGGTAAGTAAAAGGTGAAGAATGGTGTCTTAAAATTTATGATAGCAAAGCTCAACAAAATCTGCAACACATGCTCATTTTCTATCCTTCTTACCTGTCCCTGTTCCACAATTGCATAGCCTTTACATTCTTTTTAGGTTGTACAACTCAAATGTTTCAGCTTTCTGCTCAGAAGCAATTCCACGCCTCTAACCAGGTAGAAAGTGCGTAACTCCTACCTCGCATGGATGAATCCTTTAGTCATTTTGTCATATCTTTTTTCAGAATTGAAAGGGAGAAAATGTTCTGTGATTCCAAAGACTTACACCCATCATCATGTGTTGGTTTTCTTTGCTTCAAACACAAAGCAAATACAAGCTTCCCCAAGTGAGTTGAGGTGAAGGAGATTGGACTTTCTCCTGTAAGTTGGTATTTATGCCCTGGATATTTTTAGCTGAAGTGTTATTCTTCAAAGACAAATTGTTTATGGTTAAAATGCCGATCTTATTTTATATTCTTTACCACTCTCCCCCATGCTGTTACTCACACATTTTTAAGCCTACCTTCGTGTGACATCATGAAAGGGTACAGAGGAAAACAAATCTGCTAGTTTACTTTACTATATGCAACAATAGCCAGATAAAACCTGCTTGAGATACAAAATAAAGCAATTTTCCCTGTTTAAACAACAGAATCTAAAATAATAGAATGGGAAGGGGATCAGTTTCATTCTTTCACCCACTCTAAATGTGATTTGTCCCACACAGAAGGTCTAATGTTGTCAGGAAAAAAGAAAAGAGACAAGGAGAAAGACATGCATTACTCAAGATTTTGCTAACATGTTTTAATCATCAGAGAACACAATGTTCATATGCCAGAAACCATATTCACCATTAATTATAATTATAAAGCATATTTAATAACAGTTATTGAAAAACACCTGTTGGTTCCTTGACAGGACACTTCAGAGAGACTGAAGCCTTTTTAGAATAATCCCTTGGAAAAAACCACAATAGTGTGTGTTAATAGTTACATAAAATTATTTCCATAAGTGTAAAGAAGGTCAAGAAGCAACGAAGCTACTGACAGAAAATACAGTTTTCTAGGGTTGCCTGGTGTCCACATGTTGTGGTACAGAAGAATTTACAGCTTCTCCAGACTGCCTAAAATCAACAAAGGTGTAAATAAACTTTGTGACCAGAGTAACAGTTGTCATGTTTATACTGCATTTCAAATTGAAGCATTCTGCGTTGGCAGCCAGTGCAAATTCCACACAAGTCCTGCTGAAGTTCAAAGTAAAACATCAGATACTATACCTCATAGAGATCCCATGAGGCTTTTTGTCTGTTGCTTTTTCTGTGCACTTCAGGTTTTTCTCCTGATCAGGCATTGTGTATCACTATTATCATTATAGGGCTAAAAAATAATTTCCTTAAAAACAAAGTAAACACAAAGATTTGTATCACTGCAGCAAAAGGAACACATTTACTTAGAGAACCAGCTGATACCACTTCTAGAAAAAAAAAACCAAACCAAAAAAACCACAGCTTTGCCATTTTCTCAGCATGAAACCTTGGACATTATAACAGGATATCCTTTGAAATTCCAGATATTAATAAGAACGCTATTAACCCAAATACAGAAACTGTGGTTTTCCAACACATGTGTGGATAATACTGTCTTGCTCTTTCATGTATTTTTATTTGGATTTTTCCTCTTCTTTCATCTTCTTGCCATTATTTCTCTCTGTGAATTGGCTCATTATGTTACAGCAGGGCTTACAGGTTAATATCAAGGATGTCAACAACAAGCTGTTGTCCAGACAACAGAGAATAATTATATCATCCAAATAAACAAATCAAACGAAGGGTAGAAAAATGAGGTATCTGACCAAAAAAAAAAAAAAAGACACATACAGCAAGCTGAGAGAGGTGATTCTGCCCCTCTACTCGACTCTCCTGAGACCTGGATTTTGTGGGATGCTGAAAATCCTCACCTGGATTACTGCATCCAGCTCTGGGGTCCCCATCAGAAGAACAGCAGGGACCTGTTGGAGTGAGTCCAAAGGAGGGCTGCAAAGAGGATCAGAGGGCTGCAGCACCTTCCCTGTGCTGAGAGAAGCTGAGAGAAGCAGGGTTGCTCAGCCTGGAGAAAAGAAGGCTCTAGGGAGATACTGAGCAGCAGCCCACTGCCTAAAGGGGCCTACAAAAGAGTTGGAGTAGGACTTTTTACATGGGTATGTGGTGTTAGGACAAGGGGATGATGACTTTAGACTAAAATAAGTCAGGTTTAGATTACCTATCAGCAGGAAATTCTTTACTATGAGGGTGATGAGGCACTGGAACAGGTTGCCCAGAGAAGTTGTGGACATCCCTGAAAGTGTGCAAGGTCAGGTCAGATGGGACTGTGATCAACCTGGTATATAGTGACAGGTACCTCTGCCATGGCAGAATTGGAACTCAATGATCTCAAGATCTCTTCCAACCCAAACCATTCTACTGATCTATGATCACACTGTCTGCCAAAGAATAACAGAAATTTTCAGCAGTTTAGAACCTAGGCTTTCTAAATGTCTTACACCAAGCCTACCTGCTTTCCTTGCAGTGGGACACAGAGCTGCTTTCCACAGATGAGCAGATCTGTACAGCATGGCCTCATCAGGGCCATTTCCACACATTTTAATGTCCCTGCAGACAAATGCTCAGTATGTAGGTATGACTTCCCACAAAAGCCCTGAGCTAGTCACTTGCACAGTACACACCACCTGTTTACTGAAAATCTAAAGCCCTACAAACATACAAAAGACATGGAAAGAGGATATTCAAGAGGAATCTCTTGCTGCAACAAAAAGAACTACATTGATGCAGATCCTTCTCTGAGTGAAAAAAAAAGAATGGTCTGCTACAGGCTGGGGTTGAAAAATTATCCTAGAGAATTACATACAGCTGTAGCATATTGGTAGAGCACTTTCAATGTAAAAAATAAGGATATAATACCAATGTCTGATCCTTTCTACCTATTTTACTGTTCACATGGGCTGTTTGGATGTTGCCTTTGGTGTGTCTTTAATGAAGATTTTCTGTATCAAACCTGATGGTCTCTTTTTCTTGCTGTGCAGTATAGAAGTGCTCTGCTACTGATTTTTATTTCTCCTCCTCATAAGGCAAAGAAGAAAAAGAAGAAAACTGGTCATGAAACAAAAGCATTGTAAACTACCAGAAGCTGTTCCTCCCCAAATGAATATCAGAGTCATTTTTGCAGTTATACAACCTCACATCACAGAAATAACCAAAATGCAACTGCTGACAGTACGAACTCGTGCACTGAATTAAATCCCTCTCGGAAGTGGCCTGTAAGCCCAGTTCATCCATGTCTAGTCTTTTAAACAAGCCTTTATCCTACCACAGGGAATCATTGATCTGGATCCACAACAAACTTCTCTGCTCTCTTCCACACATCTGCTCAAGAAAGTTATTAAAAAACACCCCAGAACACCTCTGTGGCACCAGTTATTACCAGGGAATGAATATAAACAAGATTTGTTCTACCACTCAGCAGACAAAACTACTGAGGTCAGATTAAACTGAATGCAGTTTGCTCAAAGCATTTATTTCTTTTTCTTCAAGAGCATTAAAAGTTAAGAGAAGCCACGTACATTGCTAAGCACATTAAGAATGCTCATGAGTAAGAATTTCCATGTACTGTTTCAGGGATATTCCTATATCATCTCCCCAATACCCTGTCCATTTGGAATATTACTGAGGCATGACATGATGCAATAAACACCTCATATTTGCACAGTAGGACTGTGAAACTCACAAATTGTCTACTTAACCATGAGTATGTGTGCACAAAGAACAGATTTCAACCAATTAAAGAACAACCAAACCACACACAAATAACTTATCCATGAGCAAACAGAGTTCAAATTTTCAGCATCCCACAAAATCCTTGGGTTAAATCTCTAAACTACAAACAGCAGGATTCCCAGTATGGCTAGATTTTAATCCAGAACTGTCAGGTCTTTGTGATTATTTAGAACATTTTACAACTGTCTAACAACTTTGCTTTAGGGCTGCCATTCCATTTCTTTTGCTGTTTTCTCTACCTCGGTAAAGATGAAATAGAGTAACAGATGACTAATACTTTAAAGGTTTGCAGCCATTACAGATCCAGAAGTCCCTGTGCAAAATTGAAAAGTCCCTGTGCAAAATTGAAAAGTCCCTGTGCAAAACTGAACCTGATAAACATAAAGCCAGATTCCCTTCACTGCTGCTGAGAATGAACAGACACGGGTCACTTCAGGATACAGCCCTCACACAGCTCTGAGGACTCACCCTGAGGTTACCTCTCTGCTTCCTAGAGGCTAAAAAGTCAGCACAGGTCAGTAAAACCTTCAAGAAAGAGGCCAGCTCTGGCCACAAATTGACCCTGCCCTGATCTCCTTAGTCTGTCAGCCCAGCATTATCTCAGATGCACAGCTCACTGGATTGGGAAACCAGATCCAGGTTACAAATAATCTCTCCTACTTTAGCCCTGATTACCTTGTCTCCAAAGTACTTCTACTGTACAAGGGCAAGGACAACATGCAGAAAGGAGGATTTATCCATGCAGCTTAGAGTGTTATGCCCTTCACCATACTACAGAGATTAAGCTAATTAATGAACAGCTAGCTGCCAGTGAAAATGGCTTTCCCCACTCCTTCCCTTCCCCTTCGGCCAGCAATCCTTCTCTACTTCTTCAGCTGATCTGACCCAAACCTGAGCCCATTCAGAGAGCTAAACACACAAAAACAATACACTTCGTTTATATTGTTGGTCTCCTACTAATTTAGCTGAGTGTTACAGTGGCCTGATTAGTGTCTCTGCTGACAGGGCAGGAATGCACAGGTGTACATTGAAGGAGAAGAGCAGAAAGCCCCTTCCATCAGTAGCCAGTCATTAAATCAGGTTGGTATATTAGCACCATGTCCTGAGTGAGGGGTCCACAAACAGAAACAACTCCATTTTCCTTCTGTCACCCAGAAACTTGAGAGAAAACAGACATTAACATTCCCTTACCTATTCTCACAGTTGACTTCCTTGATGTCACCGAGTAAGTTCCCACCCCATGTTTCTTCTTTACTCGTGCCAGCAGAAATTTCCATGGAGCCAGGCTATTCACTGTCCTCGTAAGTATTCCCTTGCTATGACACCTCAGCCATGAGGAATGTATAAGAAACACCAAACAACACTCAGCTGTGCCAGGTATCAACTGAAATCAGACAACTCTTTTCAAGGACAGAGACACATTAAAAGAAAAATGTCTTTACAGCACAGTCTCATCTAATTGCATTTTCAACAATGAAATTAGAGCAATAGCATAAAATAAATAAAACGCATTCATTTTAATTGGGGATAATTGCATTCAATTAGTTATGTTGATTCAATTACATAGGAAGAGGCATGCACTCTGACAGCACTGGAATGCTGGACAGGGCAAGAAATGATCCAAGAACGCTGTTAGAAATGAAAGAATCCACATGATGAGAAACAGCAGACAAAGGAATTACCCCAGACTTGATCTGTGGCCATCCCAGATAACATACGCACATAAGCTTCAGAAGGTAAAATCAAGCCCCAAAACAAACAAAACCACAAACTGTTGGAGGATAAATTTACCCCCACTGACTACAGTGTAATGGTAATCTCTTCAACAAGAAGATTCCTTATAATCTTTAGTAGCAATAACTACTGGATATGGTTGTTTGTAAGCCAACTAGTTGCTAGATTTTCCCTTAAACTCTTTTTTTAAGCACTTCAGTGGCCAAATTCCACTCTCTAATCATACACAGGATAACAGGCTTGAGGTGGATAAAGAAGCAGTAGATATGTTGGCTTTAATACGACTTTTGATGCTGTTGCCAGATAGGAATGCATCCAACACCCTATGTAATACCATAAGCTGAGTCAGATGAAGGTCAGGTGAAAATTCACTCCTTAAAAGACCAATTAAAATTATATTATTGTCAAAACAGAAATGGATTTCAAATATGGTCAAAATAATGGCAAAGGAAGCATCAAAGGTGATAAAAAATTCCCAAAAGGTACTTTCTTTATCCAGTCCAATGGAAAAAAAAAGGAATTCTGGCTGGCTTCCCCTCTTGTTCTTAAAGAGCATGGCAGTCATCATGGATCCCCATCCATGATAGCTTGTGTCTAGGAAATTGTATTGAAGAACAAGCACAGATGATGTTTGGAGAATATTTTTTCATTTTATTTACTGAAGCATTATGGAAATTTACAGGTTTGCTATACACGGAAACTTCCACACACATATATGTGTCTCAACCTTTCTTTAATAATTTCTTTGGAGATTCTCTAAGGGTAAATCACAGTAAGGCTCTCCCTGTTTTCCTGACAAATGAAAATATTCATGCTACTGCTGTTTTGGGGTTGTTCGCCTTTTGTTTTTATTTGTTTTGTTTTGTTTTCCCTCTATACCACCTCATTCCATAAATGGCCAGGCCTGTTCTCAGATTGCTGGGTGTACCAAATGTCAGTCTCGTGGTTGATCTCCAGAGCATAACTTTCCTCTGCAGAGTTTGCCTGAATCCACCCTGTTAAAGAGCAGTTCACATACGTAAGGAAAAAAGAAAAAGAAGAAAAAAAAAAAAAAACAAAAAACAAACAAACAAAAAAAAACAAACCAACCAACCAAGAAAACAAAACACCCCATCACACCACAAAAGAAAAGCACAGGGGATATCCGCGGTCTAGTGAGCAGCTCAGTTCACTATCAACTCGACAATAACACACAGCTCTTTAGAGTTCACCCTCTCCGCTCTCAGTACCGAGCAGACCTCTATAGGGAATTACACCGCTATTACTTAGAGCCTCTGGGAATCACTAGATTATTCAATGCCTACTGAAAGCCCAGAGCTGGTGCATAGCAGCAGGGCTGTGCAGCAGGTCATGAAGTGGAACGGGAGGAGGACGGGGACATTGCATCGCCTTTCCTTATCGTTCCCAGCCCTCGACGGGACCGGCCCATCCCTCTCCTTGCGTTTTCTCCTGTGTTCCGTCCCTGCCCTCCCGCTCCCCGCGCTGCCTCAGCGGCTCCGCGCGCTCCCCCCGCGCCGCCGCCCGCCTCCGGCAACGCCGGCTCCGGCGGGGCGGGGTCCCTGGGCCAATGGCCTCTCGCCTTCTTGGCCCGCCGGCCAATCGCGAGCCGCCGTGCTGCGCAGTGCCGCTTCCCCTTCCGCCCCGCACCGTCGCCATGGGCACCGCGACGCCCCGGCCGGGCCCGCCCCGCAGGGCCCGACCCCAGCGCCCCCCGGGCCCCGGCCCGGGATAATGAAAACAGAAGCGGCCTTAATGGAGGTCCAGGAGATTGTTTATTGCTTTTACCAACTTTCTGAAACGTTACAAAAGATAATTTTATTCTAGCAGTAATTAAAACAACACAAAGGCTGAATCTTTCACATTAAAGACAAGTCTGAGAGTTGTGTTTTCTGTATAAACTGAATATTGACTACAGTTGGAATAATGTTTTCATTTGCTTTGGATTTGTTTATAAAGTAAGAAAACGTCACTGTAATTAGAAAAGCAGTCATAAAAAATTCGAACCATACAGTATGTAATCACATTTCAAATAAAGACAATTAAAACTGCAGTTCAGCTGCAAAAGCTGAACCTGGAAGACACCTTTGCACAGGAGCATCAGCAACAACAGAAAGGAAAATACTACAAATGATGTGTCTTTCCAATAAAATCATTTAGAAAAGTATCGATTTTCAAACTCATTCATTATTCCAAATAAATGTCAACAGATACTAAATTCGATATGAAAGTGTCTTTAGGTAAAGTTCAACGCCAACTACAAAGTCCTGTAAGTTTTCACTAAAAACATTATAAAATAAAATTGACAAACTTACCGAGCAATTTGCTTTATTTATAGCACTACACTTATGCTGACTCAAAGCTGTGTGCATCTATAGTCTTAAAATTTGCCATAAAATAAATTACTGTTGGTATAAACAAAGTATTTCCCACGTTTTGCTGTACTTGATAATTTTGTCCTAGATGAGTAATTAAAACATTACTAATCGTAAGAAAGCAAAAAGAAAGCTAAGCTGGCTGTGGTGCTTGCCTGACAGATTACATTTGTGAACTGAGAGTCACGAGCCATTTGCTTTATGATTTACAGAACCTATGTACAAGACAAACCCTTCAGAGCGGTGCAGGCTCTGCGACGTGACACCCACTTGGTACAGAAATATTTCACAGCCTGTCAAACCTGCCTTTGCAAAGGGCATCAATTAGGAAGTGACCGTATAGAGACAGAGATGCAGGTGAAGCAGAAGATAACTTATGGGAGAACTTGCATTAAATAAAGAAAAAACGGCCAAGATACTTGGTTGGAAAAGATCCCAAAACTATCAGGGCACCAAGTTCTACCCTGACAGGTTTTAGGATGTCAAACTTGGCAATTTGGAACATTTCATGGAACAATCGTATAAAATATTGTGTTATAGCTGCAAAATGAATCTAGGAGGAAATTGTTGTTAACTTGGGCATATGTAAACAGAATGAAAAATGTGTCACTGTAATACATATGAAAATAGTAAGAATGAGTTTTCTAGCATATAATTTAAACACAAAACTGCATTTTAAGTGATACATTTTAGATGATAATTTTAATGAAGTGGTCAAAATTAAGACCTACATTTCATGTAAACATTAATATTTATAAATAAATTAGGGAAAAAAAAGAAAAAAGGAAAAAGAAGGGAAAAAAAAAAAAGAAAAGAAAAAAAAAGAAAAAAAATAGAGGGACTTCCTGAGGTGGCTCTGCAGCCAGGTACACAGTAGGACTAAGCTCCATTCCAGGTAACCAAGGCATCTATGAAAAGTGCAGGGTTGTTTATTTTCCTCTAACTGTTGGAATGGAAATCCATTGGCGTAGGTTTTACAGGGCTTAAGCCCTATGGAAAAAAAAAAAAAAAATCAGTGCACAGCAATTATCACTGCTCTTTTGCATCCATTAAGGCAAAACATATATCTACATACAATAAACTACATCCTTAGCTGTCTTATTTTAATACTAAGTGTGATTTTAAAGCAGAGAAGGTGTAAAATGAGCAGTGAATCACTTAACCATACATTAGCAACAGGGATTTATGCACTTAATACCAGATCTTCTCCTATTCATAGGCAAGAAAGTACAACTATTGCCCAAGAACACTGGAACTAAAGGTCACTGTAAACTGGTTTGCCAAGTCATGGTATTTCTGGCACTGATTAAAATATCTACACAATTAAATAAATACTCTGATTAGACTTGTGGGGCTTTGGTTTTGTTTCCTTTCATCTTTAGTCAAAATATACTCACTTCCTGTAATATTGACCAAAACTTAACCCTTCTGGAAGCAGAAGCCAAATACAAGGTGTGCAGCACCATGGAACCCTGATTTCCAGCATTAAAGGTTAGAAATCTAAGAGGTTTCCAGTAATTTTTTGGGTCTTTGGAAACTGTTGCAGGACTGTGAACACGAAGCGTAAAATACTACCGAGAGGACCAAAGTACTGTATTGTGGATGATGCTACATAAAATGCTCAAAATATCTCTTCCCTCCTTGATTCAGAGCAAGAAGTACTTAGTAGTCAACTACTGACATGTAGATGGTGTTGTTTAGGACTTTTTAAAACAATGTAGAAAATTTTGAGAAACCTGCTGTAGTTTCATTGTTATCTCAGTTTAATCAGAGGGAAACCATGGGAAACCTTTCTACTTTCTGAAAGAGCACTATGTCAAACTAAGGCACAAGCTACATTATTTTTTAAGAATGCAGTTCATTACACAGTATTGGTCAAAATGGCAGTGCAGACCTCTCTTGCTTTCCCACTGACCTGAGCCTGTTCTGACAGTTTGGATACCATTATCAGTATAGCTGTACACTATGATTTCCTTTCTTTAAACTGTCTTCTTGGAATTCAGTTAAATGAAAAAAGGAAAGAAAAAATGGTTAAATAATTGCATTATATTTAAAGGGAACAGTAACAGTCCATGTAACATAAATACTATTTTTAAATGTTTCCCACTGATTGCTTTCCTTTTGTAATATACAGTTACCCTCTTGACAGGTGACACTTGGCTGAAGAGCAAAATTCTACCTCAAGTGGTATTTTCAGATAAAGTCTGCCCTCCTCCAGAATCAGCTCCTTTTGCAGTTGTTGAGAATTTTATCTGTTGGTCCATGGTAAAACTCCCAACTCTGCCAAAAGCAGAATTAAGCAAACAGCATCTTCTAGTATTAAATGAGCACAGATTCTAATTAAAGCCATTGTAATGCATCCAGAAAGGGCTAGAGGCAATTCAGAATGTAAAGAGACAATGCTGGAAATTAAAGCCAAAAAAACTAAGACATAAGGCAAAAAAATATTAAGAATGGAAACTGCGCAGGTAAGTGATCAAAATTTTCATTTATATATAAAATTCTCATTCTTTCAAATATTATAATGCTAAACACTAGAACTTGAAAATGTAAGTACAATAAATGCTTTGACTGCATCTTTATCAATGGAGTCCCCAAAAAATCCCATTTACTTTAATAAATGAATATTTATTTTTTCAATTCATCTTACATGATAGAAATTTATACTAATTAAATAAATAAAGTGTTTAAAAATAAGTTGGTGTGCTATCATATATGCCCTTTACAACGGAGAGGATCAGAACTGTACACAGAAATACCACAAGCAATTAGTAATCCATAAAATAATACTGATCACAAATCTATTCCAGAACTGAGCTACAACTAATTTAATCAAATACACAGTAAATTTAAGAATTTATTAACCAAGAAATATATTTGATGAAGATATGAAACACTCTAAAATCTTAGAGCTGAGTAAATCAGACGCTGAAAATCTATGGGAAAAAATGTAAGCAAAAACAGGAAGGAAAGAATTCAAGAGTACTGACGTGGTAAGTACTTATAATTTCCTATAGACCAATTTCTGCCTGTAAATCCAATTTATATTGTGTAAACATGGAGTGTCCAGAATGGCAAATACTGGCTTGGGACTGTAACTACCATTACTGCACTCATACTGCTACTGGGCAATAATGAAAACTCAAGAGAATTCAAAAAAACAAAGAAAGCAGCACACCAGGGTATTTAGATACATTTTAAGGCTTAACTAACCACCTGACTTAGGGCTCTAGGCCACTTCTGTAGAGTAGGAGAGACAGAATCTAGAAAACACTAGCATGGAGTGGAGACATAAAACACAGTAGTTCTTGTCAACAGCACATTAACATTTGTTCTATGAAACCACAAAAAAAGTATACCCTGCAAAAACAAGCACTAATCGCCTGCATGGAAAACAAAACTTTTGTAGCACACATTATAAACAGAGGTATTGCAAAATTTTAAGCATTGTGGACCAGTAATCATCAGCAAAAGCTGATGTAACTTTTATGCACATATGATTATTGCAAATAATAAGCATTCACTACAGTCTTCCTATTTTAAAAGGACAATAAAATTTCCAATAAAATAAATAGCTGAAGTGTGATTACCACTCATTTGCTGGGAAAATCTTCGCATTATGCGAGCATATCTACAGTGCCCTAAACAATGGCAGAAATTAAATATATGTTGCTCCTTAAACTGGAAATCACACTTCCATGGTATAATATCCTACAGTGATATATATACACACACAAATACACGCAATTCCCATTGGTTCCATTCTATAAAGATGTTTCAGCATCCACGTATCTCACAACATGTGCATTTTCCACTTCTATTTTCACACTTTCTGGTTTTTCAGGGCTGTTTGAAAACAAAGAAGAAAATGTAAGGTCTGGCTCACTTTAGGAAAGGTTAAATTTCAAACATTTTATACCTCACAATGAACACTGGAAGTATTTACATAAGGATGCTTTTATGATGAGGCATTTCTACTACATTTTAGTAATTGTTAAACATTATTCACCAGGACAGTACAAACTTAAAAGAGAGAAAACACCAATATCTCATTCCTAAATACCATATCCAATTCCACTGCTTTTATTGATTTGAAACTGTTCATGCAAAACATCTTTAAAAACAAACAACCCCCCACCACAGCCTGCAAAACTATCTAGTAAAAATACTCAAAAATACTTAACAAGCAATATTACTGATACTTCTTTTTTCTTGGGCAGGGAAACTATCCGTTCACAAGAATGGGAGGATATTCCAGTCTGTTCAAAAGGGGAAACCACACTTCCAACAACAGCAGAGGACAGTAAGAAACCTGTGTGAGTGTCCATTCAAGTGAAGCAGAAGATCCTAAAGACAAGTGGCACCTGAACAAGTGACACTGTTGGGGACACAGACACTGAATAGTGCTTAACTGAAGGGCAATAAGGAATGTCCCAAGGTAATTTGAAGTAATTAGAAGATGAAATGAAATAGCATAAGAGCGAGGATGAGTTTCAGAAGAGATGACACATTTGTTGCTCTTTAAGGAAAAGAAGTATTAGAAATTCACGCAAAGAGAAAAATTCGGTGTCTCCTTAGAAAATACAAATGTGCTGGGACTCCACAGAGACTGTAAACTACGATAGATGGTTGAGATAGAAAGAAAAGGCAGTCTGGATCAATTCAGAAAAGGCAAAAAAAATTAGAAATTTATCTTTTTAAAAATGTATGTTTTAACAAATCATGCCAACTCACATAACATTTCATCTGGAATTATAAGAGACATGCCTCCTTCCAACTGCATTAGTATTTGAATATAAATCTGAAAATTGCAGTGCCTACAGAACCACTTTTACCACAGCACTAAATGTCTGTCTGTACCACCAGATGGTACAGTTATGCAGAAAAACCTTAGCAGAACTGAAATGAGTCATTTACTGAAAATTACTTTTGAGTGACCCGTAGTGACACCTCTGAATCTCAACAGGATGCAAAGAAAGTGTAGCAAGTACCTCAAAACAGCAACTGAGTTAAAGCTCAAGAAGTGTACCTTCCAACATTTTCCAGATTAATGCACTATCAGATTGCCTGTTAAAAAGCTGGTTTCTGGCACCAGTGGTTTTTATTTTCAATTTGTAGTTTTAGCAAGTTCCCTCCCAACATGAATTTTTTCTGGACCAAGCACAAGCAGGGTATATTATGGAATCAAAGGGAAATGTCTTATAGCAAAATGTAACAACTAGATGGAATAATGAATACAAGGCTAAGTACAACAAAAACCATGGCAAACTGGTCAGAGGCCTGATTCGCTAGTATTGCATGTACCTCCATACTAACTGAACCTACTCAGGAAACAGGAAAGTGAGAGAGGAAATTGTACTAACTTCTACCTGCCTGAAAACCAAATCTAAACATCTTCATTCTTCTGGAAAAAGAAATACAGGCCTGTATCTCTTCAAGCCTTATATACCCAATGGCTATCAGATAATGCACGAGAATCATCCACAAATTCTGTAATGTGCTTCTGAAAATTTAGCAAGAAAGAAAAAAAACTACTAAATAAGGAGGATATACTGACACACATACTCTCTCATCTCTTTAATATCTCTGTTATTTGTCTTCTTGATGATCTTGCTCATGTGGTACTCAAGTTTTTGAAATGCTTTTAATTAAACATGTGTTTAACATTTTAAAAATGTTTAAACAATAGAGCCTAGACATTCACTGGAAATGGTGCCTGCACTAATGAGTCTCTTAAGCTTTTCCTCTTACAATACACCTCAAAGCTCTTTCTCTGTCTACTTTACCCTTGGTGAACCTGCTGTCTGACCAAAACAAATCATATTTCCGTGCCTAGTTTGGAGCAATGCATGTGCTGAATAGACAGATGGTGTAGAAGTGCTAAGTCACTGCTAGTGTTTCCAATAGTACCTGAGAGGGCTTGGACAGAGCCATGCACAGAGTAGGAACACTCCAGCCTTGGACAGAGTATGCACATTCCCTCACCATGAACACATTCCCTCACCATGAACATGTTGACTGAGATGTAATTTTACACAAAACCTGATGATTTTGTATCTTTTAAATATGTCTTCCTCTGACAGAACTGGCTGAAAGGGATCAACCAATACAAGATGCACACAACAGAAAACAGGACTGCATAGGTTTAGCTTTCTGAGACAAATATCCCCATTCTCCCTTTCCTACATAAAAACTACTAAGCAATAGCTGCACGGATGTGGAGCAGTCCACAGATACCAGTCCCTATACAAGCCTTTCAGGAAGTTGGGGATCTTCTGCACAAATATTCATGTTTTGGCTTGTTTCCCCAGATAGATCCAGCCAGACGGGGAAGAAATTATGATAGAACAGCAGCATAATTCATCACACTCAGACTCTGTTCTTTGATGGGGAGCTCACAGGGAAGAAAGGCTACTGGCCAGCACAGAAGATGCATATCAGCTTAAAGGGAATGTTCACAGCACTGAGGACTCAGGATCTGTCCACATACTTCACTGAAGTATATTTCATATTCAGTGAAGATAGTATTGGAGACAGGTTTAATTTTTAGATGTTAAAAATGAATTGAGGAAAAGCAATCCAAGCAATGCACGCATCCACAAAAACAGGACAGATCCTAGGGCAGTACAAAGCAACAATGAAAGTGCTGGACTTACCTTTTATTCTCGGTGGAATTTGTATTACTGAGGATCAAACCACTCCCATGCTCCTGTACACTCTAGTATCTACAAACCCTAAGCTCATCAGAGTAGTAAACACTTGTATTAAGTAAATAAAAAGTAATTTTTAAATTACTATTTAAAATAACACATTTAGTAAAAGAGTAATAAAATAATTCCTTATAGACACCGAAACTTCAGAGTAAAGAGGAAAAATTAAGCTCAAATTCAAGTTCTTCTAAAGTAAGAAGTCAGTAACTCAGATTTATAAACCACATAGACTCATTTTTTTAAGATATGTTTCAATAAATACAAGTACAGCTGCTAAAGGTAAGACAATAGTTAGGAAAGGCTTGAGTAATTATAGCTACCTCAGGTTAGCTCTGGTTACTTTGGCATTCTCAGTATTCATGGCAAGAGCCTTCCATTGTGCAGTTTTGGCCATTTCGTCTGATATGTTTACAACTGAGGGATCAGTGCTAAAGAACAAACATACTTTCTGGTTAGTATTGAATTCCTTGCAACACTATTATACTTACTGTCACTCATCATTTACATCAGTTGTGCTTTCTTTCAGTATTTACACAGCCACAAGTTGAGCTCATCTCTTAAAACTGTACTTCAACAAAAAACTGAAAATTTGACTCACTAGCACTAGCATAATTACATAGCATCTCAAAAGTTTTTCACATAGGTAAAAGTAAGATATTGAGAATACTTGAGAGAACACATACCTAACTTCAGAAAATTATTTTGCATGCCCAGAGATAATGAATTGAATCACACTGGTGAGCTAAGGCTTTCATGAATCAGTTATTTTAAGTGGTTTCTAGGAAATAGGCAAGGGCAAAAATTTAGCAAAGGTTAGTGAAGTTTCAAAAATTCAGGTGAGATTTGAAACTATTAAAAATCTAGAAATTCCAATTATCTTGACAGATATGGGTTTTTTTTCCTCAAAAGCCTTATCAGATATTTTGCAAGGTTTTTTTGCCAGACTACCCCCCCTCCCAAGTGCTGCAGAAGGTAAGTTTAGCCTCACAGATGTTAAGTTTTTAAAGCCTATTTCCACTTTTGTCCTCCACGTATTATTTATGTTTATATTACATATAAAGTTACATAAAGTTACAAGTTACATATTATAGTTACAGCAGACTTGGGTGTTGCCTGTTGTTTATTTTCTGTTCTGTTCCATATTTGAGCTTCAGAATCTACCCCAGGTCCTCTGTAAGTTTTTCAAATAGCAGAAAAAACTTTCAAAGCCATTTTTCCTCAGGGATCCCCGTAAGATATATAAGGCAGCAGAATACATACAAAACACATGCACATAGTTGATGAAATTACAGCTCTACCGTGAGTGCAATTAGCAACTCAAATATTTTTTTTTAAAGCGTTAGCATTTTCATTTGAGTTGTTTAAGTCTGATTAAGTCTGCTCTCAGAATAGACACTCCATAGGAGTATCTGTCTAATCCAAATTTCTGTCTGTTCCAACTCTCATCAGGGCATACCTGGTACTACCCTAGATCGATAGGAAGGCCAATTTTTAACCTAGGAAACCTCAGTACTAGAGAAGAAAAGAAAACCTGTAAGCTATTTATCTGTCACATCTTCAAGTTGTGTTAGAACAGTTGAGAACACCTGACAACTAACTCAGCTACATACAACCCCAGTAAGGCAAACACCAACTGAGACAAAAAGCCTACCAAAGCTGAAAAAATTTCCAGGACTGAAATTCCAGTAATTCCTTTTCTGGAAGAGAACCTATTCTTATATTTATGTCTAGAAAATAAGCTTTTAAAGTAAAAATGGTTTCCTGTAAAATGGGTTTTTTGTACCACAGAAATGAAGACTTTAGCCCTCACTAAGGTAAACCATTTAAGTGCACACTTAGACTGAGTCTGAAAAACCCAAGTGGCTGGCAAACACATGGCTCAACTGATGCTATTAGTTGCTTAATGCTCAGTACTTCATGCACAGTAGCACACAAATATTCCACAGAAACTGACCAAGGACGCTTCTTCGCCTTTAGTACAGATGGTCGAAATTGAGTCATCTGATCTGTTCAAGATGGTCATGTAAATTTATAATTAAGATGCAGTTTTAAAAAACAATGCAATATAAAAATACCAGTGTAGCACCATAAGATATTTCTTCATATTTCCTAATCGTGGCTAAGTTAACAGCTTGGGGAAAAAATTATTTCAACTCATATACAACTAACTTAACATAAAACAAATTGCAGTCTCTGATAAAAGAACTTTTGAACAGACACATTATTTTATACCTGTATTTCAGGGTTTTTACAGGGAAATCCAGATTTGCTTCTCCATATGCAAGGTGTACACTGTCATTGTCTGAAAACATTCTCTCTGCTTCCTATAAATTCCAAGCAAGAAGTTTGTAAAATCACTCACATAGCAGACACCATAGCAGTATGTCAAGTTATTCGGTTATTATCTCAAGTTATATGACAGCTATTCCACAGGGATAAGAGGCACTTCTGTGTAGGTACTGCAGTCGAATGCAGGAGACAGAACTTATGACCTTTCCTCTTAGAAGTGTTTTATTAAGGCAGGAGACATGGGAGACTGGGCAACGGGGTAGTTAACCTGGTGTTACCAACTTGGCAAGGAATTCATCTAGGTGGTGTACAGCAAGGCAGGACTTTTATGGAGAAGTCACAGAAGCTATCTTACTGTATTATTGGGAACTAGCATTTGTGCTTAATGACAGCTCCACAAACACACATGAGCAAAATGTCTCTGATATTATGAACATTTTTGTGACTAATTTAAGGAGAAAAAAGAAATCCTACTCCATCACTTCCGTCTCCCTCTTCTTTCTCTCTTGCTCTACATTTTCTTTCCTTCTAATCTGATGAAAGACAAAAAACCCAACATTTTTGTGCTAACCGCTGCTTCTTTTCAGTTTGCTTAAAAATTTTGGTTACAAATAAGAATCACAGTTCGTAATAGCATAATTGAAACAGTGACTTAATTCCTCAACCACCAGCAACAGTTCCTCTTGTAAAGAATTTCATCTCATTAGGGAAGAATTTCTAAACATGTATCTGGTACATACAGTCATATCCTCAGGTCACATAAAATTATTTTAAATTGCATTAAGTGTTTCCTAGAAATTTATAACATGCTCAGTTTGATTGTTTTCACACTTACTTCTTTCTCTTTTATCTTTTTATCATCTTCTGTCTTCTTTTTACTTTCTGGCATAAGATCATCAAGCCAGCTAAGCTCTTTTTTGGTGAAGCATAAATCCATGAGCTTGCGAATGAACACTAATGCTAGAACCTAATGAGAACCACAGACAAAATACTTAATATTAAACTATACAGATGAACAAAAATGCACATACGCTTCCAGTACACTCAGAGTCTGTAACTGAAGTCTTTATTTCTAGTACTAGATTTTATCTTACCCCAAAGGTAAATCATTTCCACTTTCAATAGCTATTCACAACTGAATTGCTTATTTTCAGGAAATGAGAAATCTTTGTGTTTCAAAAGTGAACAGCTTGTCCTACAGGGGATTTTTGCTTCTTTTCCACTCCCTCCTTTCTTAAAGGCAGCAAACATCTTCTGAAGAGACCCTGAATAATATGTGTAGTCCTGGACAAAAACCATTATTGTGGATAAACAGAAAACTTACCATCATAGGGAAAACAACAGCAGCTGCAGAGGCTTTAATCACCCACAACAGAACTAGACAAGTGAGCTGAATAACTGTAAAGATATGGACCTTCCAGAGTGGCACATAACGTAGATAGATCAGGTCAGGCTGATGTTTGGCAGGCATTCCAAACAGCTTTATACGGTCAAAAAACTGCATGGAAAATAAAATCATACTTCAGTTAATTATTTTTTGCCTCTCCAGAAGAAAATGAACATTTTTAGGGGACTACAGAAATGTAAGATAATCCCAAATAAAATACTAATGGAAGACAGTGAACATTCAAGGGGGGGTGGAACTGGGGGCTGTTTTGCAGAGGTTGTCATCCCCTCCCTTTCATCAATAGTAAAAAGTTGCAGAATATTTCAGAAAATTTTTTTCTTAGCTACTCTACTGAAAGAATAAATAAAAAAGAACTGACAAGTGAAGACACAATATTGTAAGACCAGATACTTGAACATCACACTCAGGAAATTATCCTACGTCCTATTGAGACAATGTGGAATAATTTTATTGTGGCTTACATAATGCGGGGTGTTACCGTTTCCTTTTCATTCAGTGTTAAACAAAAGCAAATTGCTCATTAAAATCAGACTTTACCTGAATGCCTTTTAATGAAGATACTCCCATGTAAAGAAAGACACCATACAAAACTGGCATTGGAATAAACTGGGGAGGGAAAAACATCCACAGTTAAAAGTTGAATCAACATGACATTAGAGAGCAGTCCATATCAGTGAAAGGCAAAGACCAAGTAATTTTTTACTTTATATTTAACTTAAATGAAAACTGAGGGCCTTTATTTAAAAGAATACATATTTATCATTGAGCAGCAAAAAAACCTAGAAATAAAAAGGCTGTCATTAGGATAAAGAAGTAGTTCTGCCTTGGCTGCCCATTCACTCCATTTTCTAGGTTGCACCCAAATTTTTATTCATGGTAAGTATACTGCTTTATGTTGCTATTTAGTAGGAACTGTATCAAGACTACTGTATTCTGCACAACTTCATGAAGTTGCCAAATTAAGTTTTACTTTTGAACACCTGTATATCTGGAGCAGAAAATACAAAAACCTCACCATATCAACTGAGCTATGAACATCTGCTAATTAAGCTAAGTTCTGCTCCAGTAAGAAGACCAATTTAAAGGTTATTAAAGATAATACTTATAATAATTTAAATTGTAATATACAATAGACAGGTTATTTAATTTTGTACAGTGTGATTTTATATATTTTATATAAATTAAAGCTTACTAAGATAACAAAGTTGTCCACTGATGTCAGTGGCACTTGCATCAAACCTCTGCCATGAAGCCTTCTTTGCTCCTGAATTCATTAAGCTTCCAAGTGAAGGACAGCCAAGATACAAAGTGAAATCTTAATAAAAACTGGTGCTTATCAAGACTGAACAAAAACCTTTATTTAAACAGTGTGAAATAAAACTATGCCTTAGGGATTCTTTACTCTGTGTGTGTGTGGCTAGTGTGTTCACTCTCAGTTCTGTAATTTGATATAGTATCTTCTACTGCATTAAACCAGTATAAATCCACACACGGAACAAAAGCACAGCAACTGACAAATGCAAGGCTTTGTTCTCCTTATGTCTTTTGAACAATATCAGTCATTCACACTGAAAAAGAAAAACATTTCTTAAAGAACAAAGAGTAATAATTCCGTTCTTATTTCTCTGGGTCCATAAAACAAGAACTATTCGTTCCTAAGAATAAAAAGTTAAATTATGGGGTTTAAAATACTTTGCTTCAGCAAACAGCACTTTTAATTTTTGCTTTTGAGCAACAATAAATTTATTTCAGTATTTCTGGTTTGGATTCTGATTATTCACATTATACAGCTGAGCTCTTGGTAATTTTTTAACGGGAGATTGTAAAATTTGAATAGTTACTTTTAGTAACTGCTATGGTCTTATTCTTTTCAGACCTTTACATTCTTTAATAGACATACAAATGGTCAACTATTTAAAATTTATAATACATAACTACTTATTAAACTGTAGCTGTATGTTTATTGGATTATTCTTTCCCATTATCTAAATTTGAGAAGCCACATTTCTTATGAAATTACTTGAGATGTTTAAACAGACTTTTACAAAGTTCTTTAGAAATACCAGCAGTTATGCAATATCTGCATTTCTGGCAAGAAGAAGATAGTTCTTTCATTTCTCCTTTTAACTACTGGATTTGAAACAACAAAACAGAAGTTGAACAGATTTTCGTAAATCTGAACTGAGTAATTTTCTTCCAGTAGAGTTTTTGAAAGGTCAACAGGAATATAAATTAAGAGATAAATTGTAACCTGATGCTACAACACAACCTGCAAAATCACCATTACACCGTGATGATGCATAAAATAATCTTGACAGTCTAAAAAGCAAATGAAGTTTAGTATGCTGAAGAACAAGAAGTGAAAAATGTAATTTCTCCCTTTTAAAGCAATGTTTCTGTTCCTTCTGCTACACCATATTACTTCTGCTCAAGTAACTTTACTTCTTTCTCACACTCCTTTTCTCTGTCCATTTATCCACTCATAGAAAACCTGCAGTTTTTAGGTAACATGAACTCAAGAAACTAAAAAAGAACTAGCAAGAAAATCAGGTAACACAGGAAAAGGTTGCTTTCTTCACTACTCACTACATTCCTAGCTCTCTCAGATTTCATTTTCTTGTATCCTTCCATATTGTTTCTATTCAACTAACATCTGTTGCTAAAAAAGCAATTTGAGGATGAGTCCAGACATATCTCACTTAACCTTTCTCCCATTACGAAATGCTAAATCACAACATCAAAATCAAAAGCACCAGGAGAATATTTTGGGAAAACTGTCTTTTACCTTTAACACAGAGGTCATGGACACTGACATCCCCATCAGCACAAAAATCATCAATGCTGTCACTCGCTGCTCCCGGATTCCCAAAAACTTTGGTTGTTCTCCTGGTGCTGAGCATTGAGATTCAACTTTCAGGCTGTTAACATGACTTATAGACAGGACAGTTGCAGCAACAAACCATGGTAAGCCCATGATAGAACATACTCCCAACATAATACCAACCATGAGCAGATCAAGATGATAACCACAGCCTTTCTGTAAAATTAAGCAAACAATTAACTTGATATTTCTATTTCTATGGTATCACATTTCTATCTCAGCAGGTGAATAACCAACAACTACAAAAATCAGATACTTTGAGAGTGTCCACAAAATTAAATTTGTTCTTGATTAGTCAATTTATACACATATTTAGCAGCTGATGGTCATTTCACAAATTTGCAGAATGAATCTGATTTGAAGTAAATTTGACTTACACAACATTAGATGTCTCTAAAAATGAGTTTTACCTTCAGTTTATGCTCTTTCCTGTTTATAATAACAGCTGTTATTTGTTGATCCATGAAAATGAGAATGGTACAGAGCAAAGCAGGAAGAGCAGCAATCAAGAGGGTCCACCAAGGATTGCTTCCAAGAGGATCTATGAACCATCCTCGGTCTTTTCGGGTGGGCTGAAAAAAACACCCAACCCATCAACAATGAGAATTAAATGACTAAAACAGAAGGCAGATCATATCACTACAAACAGCTTCAATGAACAACAGATCAGTCTCTTAACTATACATTTAGGTTGTTTTCCAATGGCTTTAACCAAAAGACTGACTTAAGCTGTTACAGGTGAACATGAGATTTATATGGAAAAAAATAAAACAAATCCATTCAATTCCTTCATTTTGTATATTTGAACAAAGGAATGCTTCCCTTTCAGTACAATACAAAACATAATTTCTTCTGTTAGATGAGACATCCAAAACAGAAAAGAGAAACTACTTGATCAACCACATTGTAATCAAAAAAGAAAAATTTCTGTTTCTGTACAACTCAATTGTTCTACTGTTCATAAAACTACAATTGTTTTAAAAGTTATATTTTTCAAAAGGTTTTGTTTCTTACTTCAAACTTCTCTGGAACATGAAGCTTAGGAGAAGGTATTCCTACCAAATAGTCAATCACAACCATGATTACTATGGTCAGAAATACTCCGAAGTCACTGATGGTCGAACGCACCTATAAGGAAAAGACTTGTGTTAAGTCTTGCTTTTTCACTATTATAATTTGCATGTGTAGAAAGACGATTTTCTCTCCTATAAAAAGTGAAGTTTATTTTTATTATACTACACCACTGAACATTATCTACTTTTCTTGTTACTTTAAAATTTAAGCTGCCTACCAGAACAGTATGAAGTTGCAGAAGACAAGTATTTCGTGCAACTGTTCACTCATTTAAAAGTGATCTACTGCCAGAGGAAAAATTATTTCAAACAACTCCATCATCTTTCTCTCCCCTCAATCCCATTAGGAGGCTTGGCCATCACAGCTAGTCCCTGGTACCTTAGGTCAGTAAGATTTATACATTTCATGTTTTAATCAATAGGAGGCAGATAATTTGCAATACATTCATATTACCAAAGATAACTTTATTAAACAATAGGAAGACATTACAGGGATCAGCTGAGGTTTACAGCAGATCTAACCACTTCATTTTGCCTAGCAGAAGTTACATAAATCAGTCTAAGAAGAATCATCACATTAGGATCTATTAGAAATGGTAAGCTCCTGAGGAACCACTCAAAAGCCCATAGACAGACATCAGTAGTTTGGGGAAAGCTATTAAGTGTTTTGTATGCCTAGGTGATGAAAACAGCAGCAATATTGTCTCTTCTAATGATACCTGGCAATACAGATTAATGTGGGGAGATGGACTGCTCAGGTCTTTCAAAGTTTAGAATATCTTCTAACTCTACAAATTTACAGAATAAGCATCAAATTTTCTCCACATGATTTCTTTCCTTAAATGTCCTACATTTTGTAATTATTAGCTGACTTTTGGGTTTTAATTTCCTTTCTTGTCTTAAAAGAAATCTCTCAAGACAGAATTCAATTCCATTAAATTATACCAAGGTATACATTAAAAGGTAACAATAGTCTAGTCTCTAATCAGAATTACCTTGGTTGGGAAATAGCGTTTGGTCTTGAATTTCTTAAGAAAAGAGGAGAGGAAAAACGTTGCAAAAAACAGAATGACAGACCAGAAGAGAACATCTGGAATATATGGTCCGTGATGACCGCAAGCTGATCCAAGAAACACACCATGATGTTCTAAACATTCCTGCAAAGAGAAAAACTCTATATATGTCTATGTTTTATTCATGCACTATATTCAACCCAGCTTCCAACTCTTCTATATAAAACACGTTTGAGAGTGTTCGTAATTCCAAAAATTCTTTCCTTTATCACTACCTCACCCTGAAAAAGCCAGACATGTGTGCTGTCTGTTCCAGAAAAGCCATAGCAGCCACCACTGATTATTCCAGGATGCCAAAATGCTGGGAGATGCTCAAGAAGAAACAATTCTTTACGGTCAAATTTCTTCTATTCTGTTTTTCAAAGCATTGAAAAATTGCCCAGGAAAAGCAGAATATCCAACATCAACTTTAAGTTAACAAACATAAAAAAGAATCTCCTCAGTTTCTCCCACCTCTTTGACTTTGTTTTGCTCAGTTAAGGAAAAAATATGGTTTTATAAAATAAGATTACCCAAACCATAAGAAAAAGCACAGTAGGAAAGCATCGTAAATAATGAATTTAAATAAAAAAGAAAACAAAGTCAGATGATACCTATCCAAAAGACTTACTGAAATGCAAAGTAAAAAGTTAGACACATGGAGTACAAGGAAACAACAAGCCAGGAAGTCAAGTAACTGGAAGCAGCACTACACCAACCTAATTTATTAATTAATTTATTGAAAATTTATCTTATGACAGAAGTTCTCCCCTATTAACAATCTACTTTGACTATAAGGTAACACCAATTCCTGGATCAGTTCTGTCTCTCGGGTAAGATTAAAGATGCTTTCAAGGTAAAGGCACATAGGTCAACAAGCATATAAAATAAATAATAAAGGAAATATAAAAACTAAGTTCAAAAGAAACTGCCATCCTCAGTGATTATGGTAAACTAGGAGCCATTGGTAGCACATAAAAAACACTCCTGCTACAAGTCAAGTACAGCACTGAGGTTTTACATGGAATTCCTGCTGTGCAGAAGAGGTGCTTTAGAGTGAACGTCTGCGCTCAGACACAAGGGGGGCCCATACACAACTATCCACTGCTGCTCTAGACAGCCTCAGATGGCCAAAGTAGGCACACAACCTAGCAAGTATAACAAAAACCACAGTAGACCCAAAGCATTCAAGATGCAGGTGAGAATCAGATGTCAGGGTAAGCAAAGTAGCTGCACACAGCTGCATTATTCCACTGCACACTGCCCAAGAAACCACTTATCAGCAAAAGTGTTTCTCTCTAAAAGCCTTCCAGACCCCTTGCACATAGTAACTTTCCTCCTCTTCACCTACACAAAAGACTAGATATTGGTATAAAATATCCACTTCAGAAATTAATGCTTTCAAGCCGGTTCTAAATAGGCTTGTTTTCAATTTCAAGTAATTATTTTCCTCCAATCAATAATTAGGTAGTTCCTTGATTCTGCTGGAGTTTTGTACCAATGTCTAACAAACTAATGAAACATTTGCTACCACACTTTAACTACAAATTCCATTATCACATCATATTAAAAATTTTTCCTTCGGGAACTGGAAGAAAGCAAACTCCTGTTTATTCACCTCATCATATTCACCTCCAGGAAGATGACCGTGGTGCCTAAGAGCATTAAGGTGGCTACCTCAAGCAGATATTTATATCAGCATTTACTTCCCTGGACCCACTCATCTAGTCCTCTACAACGACTGTGTAAAGCCTTATGGAAGAAATGAAGAGAGTTCAAAAACACAGTTTTAAGGAAAACAGTTCAGGTTCAATGAAAAAGCAGAAATCAGATGAAAAAGTGTTGCTAAAAAGTGGTACCATGCAGGTATTTATTTTTTATGTATATGCACACACACACAGAGATACATACACATAGCTTTCAGATACTCACAGAAACTGTAAGGTTACTCCATGCTATATCTTCCCTAGACTTATTCATACTCCTCCACACACGCAATGTTTCATTGCTTGGTTTCTCAGGCTCAGAACACACACATCTGAAGGAAAGAAGAAAAGTTTATGTGCTTTTAAGCTGTATGTACCAAATAGCAGCAATTTGAAGTAAATTCAAAAATCCTGAAGAGTTTAAACCAGAGTTTATCCCAAACTCCTATGGAAGAAGCAGAGTACAAGGCTTTTCCTTACATCACACAATCTAGGACTATTGAGAGGGTGGGGGAAATGAAGAATCAGGTCACCCTCAAATAAGACACCATGTTTGATTATGTAGTGAGCTAACTGAAGATATAAATGCTAACAGTGCTCAGCTTTAAAGCAACTGTATACAGACTTTTTAGCAATATTTTTGTAGAAGTGAAAATGCCTCTCCCTATTGCAGCATTTTGCAAACTTGCACTGCAGAGTCCCTTCTGTCAGACAAGCTGACGGAAGTACACATCAGATAAAAAAAAACAAACCACTATGGACTGAATATTGATTTAATGCAATGTTTTCAAATAAAGCTATTCAAGTACACCAACCGGTAAGCTTAACGCGTAAACATTTATGTAGAAGAGGAGAAAGAGGTAATAAGCAAGAAGTAAGTCTTGTTTTCTATGAGATTCATTAAAGACACTGAAAAAAATCCCAATGAACGACAGAAGGGAAAATCTGCATCCTAGTGGTGTGAAGTTAAAGAAGGAAAAAAATCATTAAATGTGCGTGGGCAAAAAGAACCTAGATTTGCAAAGCACAATGTTTGGGGAATCTAAAAAGTACTAAGTAAACAAATTTCCTTTTGTTAATTGAGTTCTAAAATGACAGCAAAAGGAAATGGGAATAGAGTGCAAAGCAGTAACTCCTACAAAGTAGTTGCCAACACAGAATCATCAGAAGAGGAAGGAATTGCAACAATAAGCACGATGAGACAAATCATCATTAGATATTGGTCAAGGCAGCAATATAAGCATGCTGAAGGAAGACTTGACAAATTTCTCAACAAAGGCAATGAAGATAAAGTATGCCACCAAGTAGATAAGCAGAAATCCAGAAAGAGAAAGAAAAAAAACCCACACCCAGAGAAAATATAAGAGTATATGAGATTGTTTTGTGGCTCAATTAACGGAACATACACTTGTTCTGCACCCTTTTCCCCACTGGGGGTTACAGAGTGGGGAGAAAAGAAAAATGAAAGGAGGAAGAAAAAGCAATTGTGAACGGCTGGATCTCCTACAGCTTTATGAGAGAAAAAAACACAAGACAAACCCAAGCTGAACATTGTGGCATGTCCCCCCAAAAAATTAAGCCAAACCAAATTAAAACCCCACCTTCCCGTCTCCACCCTCATGGCCTGCCTGTGGCAAAACACAGCCAGGTGACAAGTGCCAGAAGACCTACAGTACAGTTTCTGCCAGCTCAGAGTATTTAATATGCCCACACAGAAGTCCAGTGAGGACCCAGAGCCACTGAAACAGAAAGGGAAAAATAAGGAAGTGAGTGTCCTCCCACAGCCCACTCCTGGCAATGTGGCCTGGTCTTAGTTGCTCTTAAACAGGAAAGTGAGTGTAAATGTCAATTCTTGAAGGAAATACAGGAAGCAGCCTGACAGGGTGTTTGCCCTTTCCCCCTGAAATAAAGTGCTGAAGAAGCACTGAATGATTGTAAAAGTGAGCAGAGATCTTGGAGGGGAAACACAGTAGTCCAAACCTGGTTTAACACTGCTAGAAGTCACCCTGTGTACAAGATGATCACTGTCCTGGCCAGGCAGAGCAGGTGCCCAGCAGGACAGTGAGTATCCTGCTCACCAACTAGGGAATGGCTGCCCAGTGCAACAAGCAGGGACCCTCACCCTGGCTGCATGGACATGACCTTGTTGGGGGTCCCTCACCCACATTGTGACAGGTACAACTAAAGCAGGAAGATGCACATCCAACAGGAAGGGAGCGCTAGCATATAAAACATTTCATTTGAACTGTAAGAAATAAGCTTTCTCTGAGCAACAGTGAGCAGGATGTAAGCTGGTAAACCAACTCATCCTATTTCATAAAACTATACTTCTTAGAAGTAGCAAGGCAGAAGTCCTGTTCTGACCCGTGCTACAGCTGCATTAAAGCAGGCTTTGTCACAGCCCCTCATCCCTTCCAACCACCCATAGCTAACAGAAATTTCAATTCCACAGCATCCTGAATAGAATTTTTTTGAGGTTTCTCATGCCCATACCACCCCTAGCATTCTTTCTATCCTTCCTAGAGGATTGTTTGCCATTTAGCAAACAATATGTCTGTCTATTATTTTCCTATTTATTTCACTAACAGATAGGAGCTCGGTACTTACGAATATGAAGTCAGTTTATTCAAATCATTGTGCATATTGAAGGCATACACTTCTCCCAAATGAACAAGCTTTTCCAATGCCTCATAAATAAATATGATGCATATGAGTGCTGCAAAAGCTTCTTCAGTAAATCGAGTGATGTAGCACACGAGGCTGCTGGCATCTGTGGCTACAAGCACAATGCATAGAAATGCAGTCCACAGACCAATGCTACCTCGCAGAGAGAGGTAGGAAAGACCATAATCCCTGTGTGGAGAAAGAAGTAAACAGCATTAACTGAGCCAAAACCCACCTGTACTACATTCTAGTTGAAAAGATACTGAGGCCAAGCTTTATAGGTATTCAGCTGTTTCTTCATGCTTGCTATTAGCTCTGAAAGACGCAGAAATTTTTTTGTGTCTTATCTCCCACCAAAGCAAAGCAACACTGTAAGGTGTTTCTAGGATTGACAGTGCAACTACCTAGCTCGGGAAGCATAATGGGGATGGATCTCTCCAGAACTACCTCGATGGTTTCTCCTAGAGGGCAGATCGATCTCTGCTTACCCCTGCAGAAGCAAAGCCAATAACTTCACACAGTCAGAATATAACTTTAAGTCCTTGCCACTTGTTATCACTGATTTTCTCATTCAAGTTTGCCAGTGTTTCAAAGCTCTACCAAATCATATCAATTTCTCAGTCTCTTGTCACTGTGTTTACCTTCATGGACATACACATTTACTGCACATCTGCTTTTAACTACAGCTATTGTAACAGGCTAGAATGTTAAAAAGTGCATCATGCCAGTATAAATATCACTTACCTGCAAAATTTAAATAATATTTTTTCAAAAACTAGAACTGGTCCGGTGCTTCCCAAGATTGTAAGAGGTTGCCCAGCAAAGAGAGAATAGGCAATCCCAGTTAATGAGGCTCCAAAGAGAGACTCTATTGCACTCTGTTTAGGGGAAAAAAAACTGCTGTAACTTTGCTGCTTTTTAGGTTAGCATTTAGCATCATATCTTCATAAAAATGGCTTTAAGATGCATTAACTTAGAAATAAGACAAGATGTAAACATATTGCAATTAATATCCATGTTTGAGACAAGAATAACTTAACTCAGTTTTGCAATAACAATACCATGGACAAGATTTTGAAAACTTCACCCCTGAGAAACATAAAGACATCCAAAACCATGAGAACAAGTTACTAGCCCTGCTAGCTTTGGAGGAAAAGCATACCAACAATTATACCAAATTAAAAAAAAAACCAAAAACAAACAAACAAAACAGAAAATAGTTACTCAGAATGTTGTTTACAGAAAGAATTAATGGTCTCTGTAAAGAAAATAGGTATTTATATTGCAACATACCTACAGTGTGCCATACCAAACCTGCACCAGTCAACCAAGCATTACAAAAGAAAAAGAAAAACATACTGACAGGCAAAGGTGCAGGGGAAATTACTGAAGAATATTGGTTTATGTATACATGACACCAAAAATAGATGAGCAGTAAATCAATGTCCCACCTGGTAATGCATTTCTTTTCAAGGAATTACGGTATCTACTTCAGTTCTTGATTTAAATGTTTCCCTATAATATTTTCTGCCAAAAATACCCAGTTAAAATGCACCTCAAAAGAGAGAGGCCAGAATTTTAAATACTAAAATTGTATTAAATTTACCTGAAAATAGTTAATTACACCACCTGCCACTACGAGAAATCATGGATTACAGATTCCTCTAACGGAATTACAGTGTTCCTGGTGGAACTTTTAAGCATTTGCTTTTTTGAAATTATGCAAGCCTAAGAAAACAGAATTATGGAAACTTGAGCTCCAATTCAGGAAAGCATCTGAAAATAGTTAAAATGATTTGCTGAACTGGGGCTATTTAAAATGAAAATGAGTCCTTTGTTCATAACATTAGGAAACAAAATTATAATTCTCGTCTCTCTTTCTATGACCTTTGAATTAGTGTTTTTGGTTAGTCAATGCATTAACCTTGGGGCTCTCAGTCAGGGTGGCAGGGACAGGAGCACTGTGGAGGTGATGGCCTCTGAGAATGCGAGGGAAGGTTTCAAAGACAAACTGTGTACCTTACAATGTCAGTTACTGGGCTTGAACATGTGTGTGCAGCAACTAAATGTTTTATTCAATGATGCACACCAAGTATCTGAAGGCAGGAACAAACCCACAAACAATTCCAGATAGCTAAAAGAAAGAAGGTGTTTGAGAATCAAGCTTTGAAAGGAGGGCACTTTCATTATTATACATGTTGTACATTCAAAATCTACACGGTTGTTTTAGTAATTATTCCTACATTTACAGTGGCAAAACCAGCACGCAGAAAAGACATAAGAGATTTCTGTATTTTCTATAGCTTGAATTGCTACATCAGTAAACAAATATCTGAGTTAACAGCAATAATTGAAAGAGATAAAATAGTTAACTAAATTTTAATTTAGTTCAAGCTTTAAAATTCCATTAAGTATCAAGAAGAATTTTGTAACATTATAAGCTTCAACAGAATCTTAGCATTTGTAAAGGACATGTCTGAATACATCCTTTCTTCCCACTAAAGGACAGAGCCTTGTTTCTTTGTGATAGATTTAAAAACAGAAAATACACTTCAAACTAGTTTACTCATAAACCAATTGACACTAAGTTACTAACACTGCTGATGATAAATAATTTTCCCCTGCTTCAAAAATTGAAGTGCAATGATATTCTGATGGAAAAGGTGCTGGTATTATCTACTGCCCAACATAACACTACAAGAATTTCATATGTGTATGGTTGACATTTGAGTCATTCACAATGAAGAGTATTTTCTGTTGATAAACCTCAGACGCTATTTTATTGTGAGCAATGTATGTATTAGTGCAAGCATTAACATATCCTGTTAGTTTCATAAAGGGACTGCTGGCCACACACTGCAGGTATTATCATCCTCGCAGGCTTACTACTCAAGGCCAGCACATGTTCTTGGCTATCCACCTTGAGCCTCTGACTTTGCCTAAAGTAGGCCTAGTGGGATGGTGCACCTTTACTGCTATTCATTACTCTTAAGCGGCCAAAAAGAAGGCAATGCAAACCTTTTCTCAATTCATGAAGCCGTTCACCCAATAAGGCAGAATAAACATTTTTTTACCTCCCCTGTGCATCTTCTCCTGTTCACATAGGTTCCCCACATTTTCCATAGCAATTACCTTTTGGGGAAGATCTGCTTTGGGGCAGGCTAATCGAGTGCTGTGGGTAAACTCTTCAAATACAAGTATAAGTAAATGAGACAAATGCACACAGTGACTTGCCTCTGAAGGTCTAAAAGCCTGGCCACTACCATTCTTTGTACTCACTATTCTGCCTTGTGTAGCTTCTCCCAGGAGCCCTCCAAAAGTGATTACAGGAGACATACAGGCACAGTATAGGAAAAGAATCGAGGCCAGGCACTGCAGGCTTAATGCATCCTTGAAGTCACTCAAGAAAAAAGGTGCTTTCCTTTTGATGTCAAGTATCAAACCACCAAAAAGCCTAAATAGGTGAGATGAAACTCGTCAAACTGTACACTAAAGGATTCTAGCTAGTTCAAAACTATGGGCTACACATGACTGCCAGTGCCTATTGCCGGCACAAATTAGCTATTTCATAATCCAGATTAAAGCACAACAATCAAAAATGTAAATTAGAATCTCATCTATTCCAATTCAGCAGTATTCCAAATATAATCAAGCAGGTTACCCACATTTTTAAAAGCTACGTTTTTTTTTAATATATGGGCTAGATACTGAAAAAATAACTTTGCAAACAATTTTACCTAAACGATGCTTTAAGTCAAATCTGTCTTACAAATTCAAAACAATGGAACAGAGAAGTATGCTAAACCTCATCCAAGATCACTGCATTGAGACATTTCAATATAACTACTCCAACATACAGTTTAGCTTTTTGTTTGAATTCTCTACATACATATTATTACATCAATAAATTAATTTAAGTCTATCATTTTTCACCATGTTCCTATCTGGAGTACACAGATATTCTATAAATGTAAGTATAAAACCAAATATATCTAAGTTCAACTGGGAAAGTTATTACCAAGAATTTAAAAGGCAATTTTAAAAAATCTTAAATATTTCAAAATACTAGATATTAATTTGCTTTTAGAGAATTTTGTTTTCTTTTTAATTATTAAAAAAACCTCAAACACTCCTAAGAACAAGAAAAGCCTTATCTACAGATAATTTTGTGAGCAGAAATATTGTAAAGTCTTTATCGCAAATGTATGAAAAAGATGCATTTGATTCAGAAGTTTATTATTCTGGGGATAACAACACAGTACATATACTCCAAAATTTTTCAGCTGATTTAATCTCTACTCTCATTTCAGATATTAGAGTTTAATCATAACCAGGTATTCCCAATGTTGGAGACTTCTACAGCAAATATTTTGGAATTAACAGAGAACAACAAGAACTGAAAGAAATTCCTTCAATTTTATTTTATCTGTATAAGAACCCTGACCAAAACCCAAAGCTAAGCAATACCCAACTACTTTTGCCACTCATTATTTTTTTACTGTTCCATTTCATATATGCTTAATAAAACAGATTTGCATTAATGGGATTTTTTCAGTATCTAGCCCAACACTGCATATTCCTGCTGCAATTATGATAATTGCATGCTCCTGAAGATTAAAATTTAAAACTCAACTCTTAAAAGTCAGTTAGTTAAATTAGGCAGCATCTTATGTGAAATCCTTCGCAAATGTGTTGAGAAACATTGCCAGAGGCTTGAAAATACTTTAAGCAGATTGGCACTTATAGGCAAGAATCCAACACTTGAAAAGGACAAAGGATGCGCTCTGACACTTGTACCGCGATTTTTTAATGTTTAAACGTCAATCATTAGGATGAAGATTTATCATTTTTATTTCTTAATGGAAGCTAGTATTTAGGGAATTGAACACACCTTCCAGTTCTCTGAAGTTCAGGTCCAGCATGGTGGCCTTCTTCTTTAAGAGCCTCTCCTGTAGGAGTAGATCCATTTGGAAATTTAGGTGCCTTCCTTTTCTCCTACAGAAGAGACCAGGGGGGAAAAAAAGGGTGAAAAAAAAAAAACCAACTCCGAGACTGCCTTTACATAAAAAAGTGTAATTAAAAGAGAACATGCAGAAATTCTATGCCTTCCACACCCTTTTTCATAATCCCCAGCTCATCAGCAGTCCTCCATTTTCCAAACTAATCTTTTGTTGAGTACAGATGACTAGAACTGTACAACACCAACGGGAAGACCTTATTAGTACCTTGCACAACAGTATTAGTCTTCCCTGTATCTACAAGAAATACATTCCTGAAACACAATGAAACCAAGCCTAGATTTTCAACACACAGTCGAGGCTCAACCACGAGATAGACATTTTAGAGACTTTTTTCTTCAACCATTTCTAGAGCAGAAACATTTAACATGTATCAGAAACTGACCTCTTTTTATGATACACACAGTATTTAGTTGAAATATAAATGAGAAGTAATTCCCCTGCTGAGCAAGCTGCTTACCAGCTCCTCATAAATTTTTCAGTTAAGCTTGCATTCCAAAGAACCCTGAGCCCTTACTTATTTTGGAAACAAGTTACATGGTAACCTCTGGCTATTCATGAATAACCTGCACTGCTGTTACCCCATTCTATTCCATGCACTGCCAAACCACCACTGGACTCAGCATCAATCCAATGTCAACCTTCTGAACCAAAAGCACTGCTCTCGCCCCTGCTTTTGATCCTGGAGGCCCAAATTCCTGTAAGTGGTAAAGAGGGAGGAGGGGAAGAAAGTCTCTCTAAGGACCCACTTTCTGTAGCTCTCAATCTAAGCCTGCATCATCATAACTGAGCAATATGATCAATTTTTATCTACTTCATAAACATTCTGTGAACAGAATGTACATTAAACATTGCAATCAATGCTGCACACAAACAGAAGTTCTTATAATAACTAAAATATTCTTGCTGATCATTGGTAGACTAGTAGTAAAATTTGGTAACATGAACTCAAGTACAATTTCTCACCAATTCTTCCAGTTCTCACATGAACTCATTTCATTTCAAAAGGAAATACTGTAAACAAAACTAACTTAACATAGCAGAAAACTGATTATCTTAGCATAGCAGGAAACTGCTATGCCTTTTCCCCCTTCTTAATTTGTTTTTTTTTTTCTTTTTTCTTTTTTTTTTTAATTTTTTTCTAACTTAAATAGACAATCCACTTTTTCTTGCAAATGGATGTGGGGACTTTCCTGATGCTTTACAGCCATCTGGATAGCAGCTGGCAGTGTGGCCAGAAGGGCAAATGAGATCCTGGCATGTGTCAAGAAGAGTGTGGCCAGCAGGACGAGGGCAGTGATTGTCCCTCTGTATTCAGCAGCCCAAATCCTATGTTCAGTTTAGGCCCCCTCCCTACAAGACAGACTAGACTTATTTTTTCCTTTTACCTGGGAAGGAACACTTTTTGGTGGCTCAATTCGTATAGATGGATCCCACTCTCCTGGAGGAAGGACTGTCACTTGGTCTAAAAACTCATCAATTCCTGACAACAAATCATTTCGGTCCTTTGCTTTATAGGCAACATCATGGAAAACCTACAAGAAGAAATACTCAACATTCATTTTTATTATATTTTTCTGAAAGACGATCTGATGATCATTATATAATGATTAAAACTGATTATTTTTTAAAAGGCATGGAAAATATTCTGTAGGTCCTCAAAAGTTTGGCTTTTACTTTACTTACATACTTTTAAACTAAAAACTACTAAAATGCACATTCCTATGGACCATAAAACATGGAAGTTTTACCTTCAAACTCAAAACAAATATTGAGTTCGCTTCTAAAATTAAATGAAAAGATAATCTTCAGCATTCAGGACATCAAGTTCATGTACTATTGCCTGAATAATTCTGCCCTACAGCCATTGTACCACTATGCTGCACTAAATCATGACAAAAAAGACTTCAAATAAGCTTCAAACCAAACCACAAGTTTTTATTAAGAACAAGAATGCATTTTTATACACCTACCTTAATTAGGTTTAGAAGACTACTTGAAAAGCACATGAAAGTAATCCTACTAAAAAAACCTATACCATTGTACAGACTACTACAACATGAACTCCAAGATGCATTTTATACACACAGAGAAAAAAATCCGCTATTTTGCTATAAAAAACTGCTTGCAGAAGATGATCCTAAAATGTTATGTATATTTGAAACCTGAACTGTTTTTCTGCAAATACCATTGAATCTGATACTTAAATCTTCTAACCTTAAAATAGATCTCCGAAGTCTACTCAGGTCTTTTTAGATCATCAAATAATTGCTATTTTTTTCTATTTCAGTGATCTAGAGTATTCCTAAAAATCAGATCAGCCTATCTAAAAAAGACCAGAAGCTACAACTAAAGCTTTTAATATTCAATTCTCATACTGAATAAATACTGTATTCACAGACACGTTACCAATTGCAAAATGACAAATTTCTAGTTTATGAGACCAAATTTCAAACTGTTCTAGAGTAAAAAGTACTTGCATTTCTGCTAGATAACCTTAAAAATTATCCGCAAATCAGTAGGTGGCGCTCAATGTGAAGTCAAAATTAAAACATCCTAATTTTGCTCAGTAAGATAGCAACACTCTTAAAAATTCTTAGTTCCCTCCTGTGGTCTTTAAAACCAATAGGGTTCTAAGCATATGACTTCAAAAGGCTATTAAAATTCTAGTTTTATTTATTTAACCTTGCTTAGATCTAAAAAAAAAGAATTTATGATGACTCAATTGCATGCATTTTTGAAACTTTGTGTCCTGAGCACTCGCACAGCTGCTTCTATCCCTTCTGACATACAAACTCATACCAAGTGCAGTTCTATTTAATAGTTCTGTTAACCAATTTAACACAAAAAATGAAATCTATACATCAAAGATTTTTTTCAGAACTACATTTATGATTTCTTCAAGACACACAAGGAGTAAAGTTAATTTACCATTATCTACTTCACTAACACAAAAAAAATTTAAGTTTTTCATTTAACCAATTTGTGGGTTTTTCTTTAACCTACTACTCCAAATTATTTACTGAAATCAGTTGGTAAATACATCACTCTGGACTTTAACTACAAGCGTTTAAAATAGATCACTCACATCATCTGTCATAAGCGTTGCTATTGACCGTCCAATTTCATGGTACTGTGGAGCTTTTCCTGCTGGTCCCAGCAACAGAAACAAAAACCTGTGGAGAAAGTAATACAGATGGCTGAGTATGGCTGACTCATCTGCATATACTCAGAGCGGGTCTTTCAAATTAATGTTTAAAGAAAATTTAGTGGTGAAGTAAAAATATCATTTTCACCACTTCAGATCTTAAAAGACTGCTGCAACACTGTGGAAAGATTTATCTTGAAATCATTACTGGAAGAAACTCAAATCCTGAGCCAAAATTACTCAGATATCTTCTTAATTAAGCCTAATTTTTCAACTTCTTATAATGTCTCAAACATTGTAGAAATGCACAGACTAGAGCTCAATGAGTATTTCCTCTGGATTCTAGGCCTTTCTGACATTCCCAGTAGCAAAGTCCCCTTAAGTGGCAGCCTAGGAGCTCTGTGACCTGTCCTTGGCTCCCTAATGATCACCTTTTCATGGGAGTTAAACCCCCTCACCTGCTGTGACTGGCCATGGCACACAGAGGATGCACCTACTGTACTTCTTGCAATACACTGGGCATACTCATAGTCATATCCTGGTCTTGTGTCAATGGAAAGGAAGGGAACTTGGATATCTGAACACCTAAAAAATTCTGGGAAGCTGATCCAGTCTGGGGGTTGGGTCACAGTATATATTAGCAGATTCTTGCGCAGTAACAGCACCTAACATAAAACTCACCAAAACCTTGACCAGGAATAGCATTTTACAAATTCAAAAGGATACAAACCAAAGAGTGAATCTTTGGTTTCACAATCTTCTTCCTATATATTCCATGAAAATGACGCTCCCAAGCACAACACATCTGAAAAAAGTACCTTCTTTCAACTCATAGTACAAAAAGCTCACTTCTGTCTCCTTTGCAAGTTTACTACCCTAACTGAAACTGAGAGTGCACCTTCGGAATCCTAAGCTATTCCAGACCTGCAAGTCTACACCATTCTGAAAAACTTGGGACAGAATAATTTTAACTACAGTAATACAGTAGTCTGTATGCAGAAATTTTGGAATTTCCCAAAAAACATTATGAGAACTCCTGTCAACTACTCCCTGAAAATTCTCACATGTATGTATTTTTGCCCCTCCAAAGTGTGCATAAGCTGAAAATCACAAACATAAACAAATACTTTGATAATTTTAAAACATTAAAAACCCATCAAAAAACATAAATGTACAAATGTAAAAAAAACAAATGTATGCAAACACCACGGAACAGCCCAATACATCAATGTGCACAGAAAATGAAGTGTCATCCATGATGATTGATGAAATTATCTTCTACCTTCATCATGAGACCCGTATTTTGATATTTTGAACATCTATAGTGAACATACCCACAGTATACAGGCGAGATCCTTGGGTTTGGGGGCGCAGGGGTGACTGCACCAGGGTGGATACCATATTGCAGACTGAAAACTGCTTCCTTGTATTAGCTGCAGATTGACTACTTCAGTGTCAATCATGTAATTTTAATACAATAAAAAAATGGTTTTGCACCACGTAAGTCATTCATACGCAGATCATTTGTATAGAAAGAGCAGATGCTCAGATTAGACAGACCTTCAGACTCAGTGTGCTCTTCCCCACTGACAAGGTGTGTGTCACACTGAAGGAAACTATCTTCATGCCCATCTTTAAAAGGTTAACACAAACTTGGAAGACTCACTGCTTTTACTCCAAATCAGCTACCAGTTTCAACTCTTGCACTTGTTTAAGACAGCATCTTTATGGGTATACAGAAGTATATATGTATGTGTGAGTGTATACAGAGATATATATATATTATGCATCCAGAGAATTTTGTAGATAAATCTCATTCCTTCAAATTTTGCAGCAAATGACTGACATAATGTTAAACAAAATTCTACATTTTTTGAGCTTAATACAGTATATATGAAAATTTACAGCTATTTGAGATCTTAAATATAATTATCTTATTGCAAAAGTAAAGCCAGACTTTCCAGGCATTTATTTACCGTGTAGGAACTGGAACCTCTGTGAGACCCGTGAGAAGCACAGCAGGGGAGAGCCTCACAAAAGCAATAATAGGTCTTTCTAAAAAATCTACTTCTCCCACTAACACATTTGATGCTTCTGCTCCTGAAGGAATTTTCCTCATGAAGTTCATATCAACCTATTCATACAAAGATGAAACAAGTGTTTATTCCCTTACATTTCTTAGAAGAAATTCCATAACATAATTATGTTTATCAGAATTTACTAGACATTTATGCTACAAACAAAAATTAAAAAGCAAATTAAATATCCCACAATACAGAAAAGACAAACACATTTAGAAAATGTCAAATGGCCAAATAATAATATTTTCTGTAAGTTAGAATTACTAACACCTAGAATATTCTAGAAGACTCCAAACTGCATGATCACCTTTCTAATATTATTGTGACAAACATTCCATGATAGGACATAAATTAACAAAATCTATGCACAATTAAGTAAGGAGAGTTCATGTAATTACACATGGTTTCTAGAATGGAGTAATTTATTTCAGAGCTGTGTATTTCAAGTAATGTATGTAATAATTTTGAAAAATAATTTGTATATTTCTTTTCATTCATAAGGAATACGATGGCTGAAAATCTTCACCCTTATTTCTGTACATAATTACAGAAGTGCATTAGAAAATGGTACAGCACATGAACTCTGTGTTCACACACACGCACACGCACCAGTGACACTGCTAGCTAGAGAACTTACAGATGGCCTCGTGAGTCCCACACCAAGTGTGCCACAACGACAGTGCCAGGAGGCTGACTCCTGTCCAACAGGAGACAAGGCAGGTGTACACAAGGACAGGCCAAGCAAAAATATAAAAACTGTGACAGACGAGCAGGAACATATGGCACCTGCCACAATTAGATCAGAACTACAGTGAAAGTTAGCTTTCTGTAAACAAAACTATTGAACTTGGCAAAACAGTTTCCTTACAGTGCTTCACAGCATAAATGACACTTCTGACTGAACTTTTTAGTAACAGCCGCAATGTAACTTGCCCACGAAATTTAGATTATGAAAGAAATATAAGAGATTTCCAGTAGATTTTTACAAGGTTTCTTTCAGGAAGTGGTATTATATGTTTCTAATGATTAAGATGTACAACAGCTTTTGTAGAGGAAACTCATTATAAAGCAAATCCTTAAAAACCCTTTTCACCAAAAAAAAAAAAAAAAAAAAGAACCAAAAAAAAGTTCTAGAAAAAGAAGTTACAACACAGTGTACGAAACTGCTTTCATAAGAGCTTTCATAGCAGATGTGAAAATATTTCCATCTGCATGAGAAAGTACAGCGGCTGTACTCTTATGTTACCAAAATACTGAGAAGATCATCAAACAGTTTCCAAGAATTTCAAAACATGTGACACATTTAGCCTGGATCATACTGTGACACAAGTTATCTTTCAGCACCTATTTCATGTGTACACTGGTACCAGTCTTGGTTGTAACTAAGGAGGAAGTTACAACCAGCACAGTTTGTGTTACATAGTTAACTGATGCTTCACACTAAGGTATTTAACCTTACTTACCTTACTAAAATCAACCGTGCTGTTTTCTCTGCTTCCTCCTGTCCCAGTAGCTTTAACATCTCCACTTTTCCCGGTGTCTAAACTTCCAGGTGCTGACTGTGGAGATGCTAATAGCCCTAAATTAAAACAAAGAAGGTAATTTCAAAATGGTGCAGGAAATGAACTGAGCGTGCAACACTACCAAAACTCAATGTGGCAGCTTGCTTAACGCAAAAGTGCACGTTATTCAGTAAGTGCCCTACATTAGTATCATAAATGCAACATTAACAAGTCACTGTGTTGTCAAAAAAATGACATCATTAAAAAAATTAAATATTGCCCCAAATGATGGCCATTTGCAGAACAGTCACCAGAAAAATTGGCTACTTTAATTGCATAAAAAAATAACTGCTGGCACTTTAATCCTAACAGATTCAGTTGTTAGTATCTAGCACCTTCACCATACTAAGAAGTCCTTGGACACCAAATGCAAACACCTCTAGTCTGCTGTATAGCAGTTACTGCAATTGTAAAAAGTGTCAGCAAGCCTCAGGCTACAACTGCAAGGAGTGTTGTCAACTAAGTTAACTAAGCTGTAAAAGTCAGTAGTGTACTACATGAAGGATAGCTTACAAACCATGCTTTCAATCAACAGACCAAAGCTTCCACTATTCATCCAGCCACATGTTACTATATGGAATATAGGCTTGAGCTGAAGAGACACACACAATACAGTTTTTCACAACATACATTCCCTCCAACACTTGCACCAAAACAAAACCATGTTATGTATCTTGCTACACTGCCAGCAGCACTGAATTGCAGGTTCAGTAAAGGGTGCAAAAGGCAAGTAAGCCAAGCGTTTATACACACAATTCCACGTTGCATCATGGTTCTCTCTGTCCAATTAACATTTAAAAGCTGGTCTAGGCATGCATAACCAAGCCCATATGCCACCTTTTGAATAACAGAGCTTTTATTTGTTCAGTTTAACGTGCACTAGCAGTGCATTTGGCCTTCTTGCTTGTCTACACTAGACCTTTCAGCTGCGGTGACAGAACAAGCTTTCACACGCCTTCAAAACCATATCTAGATAAAGACCTTATTACATGGAGAAAGTTTGTATTTAGGTCAAGCATCTCTCTAATCAAGATATAAAGAAGTCCTCTCTGGCTATCTTCAGGCTCCTGTTCTATCATAACTACTGCCACATAACTACTTGCATACCCCCATGTTTATAATTTCTCGATTTTGACATTTTTTAATATTTCAAATGACGACTGAACTCCCTTTATTTCATCCCTGTATTTGTTTCAAAAAAACTCTTTCAAAAAGTCATCATATCAACAAAAATATGCAGGTCCAAGCCTTTTAACACTAATTTAAATCTTTTCAGTTCGTAAGGGATGGTAAGTGGTGGAGGTAGTTTTTCCTGAAGCAAAAATCAAATCAATTTAATAAGCTGTCATTTCCTTCATAAATCCTAACATGCACAAGTAATGAGCTAACACAACAACAAAAAAACCCCAACAACAAAAACCATGTTCTACTCTTCTGCTCCAGGATTTATGTGTTATTCACAAGAATCGTACCATCAGCCACCCACAAAATCATATCATCGAAGTATTTAACTGCTTAGGAGTTGATGTTTGTACAACTAGAAAGAAATCTTAAATAGTTGTTGCAGAAGAGCAGCATAATACAAAAGTTTAGACATATAAACTTCTTCACTTTTTCTCCTTCTCTGTAGCAAGACAGGTAACTTAAAATGTTTTTAACTGATGGAAGATGAGCCATAATGCATCATTTTGCACTTTCTGGGAAAGCACTGTGAGCAAGAGCAAGCAGAGACCAGAACAAAAAGTGAAGAGACAATCAAGGAGAAGGACAGAGAATAAGGATTCTACATATTAGCAGAAATATTTATTATTTCAGTACTAAAGTGATACTGATCTTCTAAAAGGTTTGCCTTCAAAATTTCCCCAATCAGTCACAGCTAAGGCTCACAAGTTTTGGCACTGACACAGGAACATTTGTCTGATCCTAAACCATGTGTGAATAGTTTTCCTTTCTGTTTGCCTTGCGGTTGGACAGACTGCTGCTCTCACAAGACAATAATGCTCACAGGCTTTCAGACCTGAGCAAGCATTTCCATAGGATTCTGCACTTCATTCCACATATTCATCAATCTGACATTTACAGAGAAACTCTGAACAAAAAAAAAATTATCTTTAATAGTGAAATACTTCTATTCCAATATCATGTTAATAGAAGAACTTATTTCCCTCCCTTCTCCAGTCCAGCAGATGCAAACTCAAGGACAACTACCTAGTAATACTCTTCAGATTGTAAGACAGAGAAACTCATTGATACCAAACTACCAAGGGGACCCTTAAAAACACAGCACTCTTCCTGATGATAGTTAGGCAGACAGACCACTTGTCTCCACTGAAAGACTACACTGGAGAGAGTCTTGAGTAATTTGGAATAAAAACCTCATAAACTCAAGGTACTTCTAACTACACCTTCACTAAAGATCATGTGCTTTTTCTAGACAACTACACTTAATACTGTGATCACAAAAATCTAATCAACATTATCCATTGAAAAAAAGGCAAGAAGAACACATACATTTGTCTCACATCTGTTTCATATAAAAAGATGATTAATATATGAGCTTAACACCTAAGCATGACTATTCCAAAATAATTGTTTTCAGAAAGGCAAAAATTATGTAATACAAACCTTCTAAATATGAAGTTCACTATATTTGTATTTAAGTAAATAAAAATCAATTTTTAAAACTAAATTCCAATGCAGCTCTAATGCAAAAAAAAAAAAAAAGTTCAAATTACTACTAGAGAGCAAAAATGAAAACTTTTCTGAATTACTATTTTCAGGAAGCAATTACTGTAAGAGGAAAGCTGCTGTAAATGTTATTTTGCTCAGTTTTAAAGTACATTTATCAGTGGACCAAAAGACCTCTTAAAACAGACTTCTTTGTTGTTGTTCACAGACATTATGAAACCTGGTAAATTAAATTAACAGTGTTAATTTTTAGCTGTGACACAGCACACTTCCCAGCCCTTCCTATGGAATTCATTATTCAACAGTTCAAAGATGGGAAAACAAACACTGCTCTTCAACTGATGACAAAATTAAAAAACATTATTAAGAGAAGCCTTTGTCTGGTTGACTTATTATGAACTGATGACTGGCTGATAAAAGTAAGTGGTAAAACAAAGGTGCCTCCTTTTACAGTAACTCACATAAAGTTCAGTAACTTTCCAGCAATTTATGAAAACCAAAAAATAGAAGTCTGAATAACACAAGGCAAATGACAGAGGAATGTAAACAGAAAAAAGCCACCTATAAGAAAATTAACAGTTCCTCATCCTCAAAGGAGGACAACCAAACTCAATCATACAGATGTGTAAAATGTATTCAGACTCCAACATCCTGAATTGCTAGAGAGGTGATGCAGACCATAACCTATAGTGGAATGGACCAGGAAGATTTTTTTTTCCTTTATTAATACCAGGAAGTTGACTTCCTTGCACAGGTTCTCTTTTGACTCTTGTCTCCCAAGACAGAGATTGGTCCAGTTGCAGCCCTGAAGTCATAGTCTGAGAATGTCTTCAAAAGCAACTTTAAGGAAAAAATGTGTCTTTCTGTGGTCAGATGATTCCTTGAACTTAAAAAGGGGTAAACCCTAGAAAACAAAAAATATCTTCATTGTTGGTATTTATCATTCTCTGGAAAGACTTATGGATTAACTGGGAAATCATCCCCTTCAGGTATTTTCTTTATGAGAAATAGCCACATGAAAAACAAAAGTGATTTGAACATGACTTGGAGATTCCAGTAGAAAGTCTTATTAGTGATAACAGTAATAGCATCATGTACTTGAGCTTCATTTATTTGCCTTCTCCTGGATTCTAAAAAGATCTCATGTCTGGCATGCTGTCATTCCTGTCAGAAAAATGAGAACTGGAAAAACAATTACAGCTATTATTTTACTTCTGATTTCTAAGCACATTTGGAAGATGACCTGTGACAGAATTATCGTCATGTGAATTCTCTTAATTTCCCATAAAGAAGTCAGAAAAAGAGATTTGTGTTTGCTTTTCTGAATTTTAGTAATGATGAGGCCTCTATACTTTAATTGAGGATAAGAAACTACAACATAGTTTCTTTTCTTTTCAGTGACTTGGCTGCCAATGTGAAAACCACAGATAACCACAGCCTCCTCTCTGTCAGCATATTTCCACTGCTATATGTAACAGTGTGCTCTTATTTATCAAACAAGTGAGTAGGAAACCAAGCAAAGCCTCAACTGAAGGAAGAAGTGAGGGAGGATCAACACCCCACTCCCAACACACACAGGCCTAAAGCAGTCAAACCTACAAGGTAGATTTTGGCAAGACAAATTCCTAGGAAGGGGAGGAAGAGCCTGAAGACCAAAAGAAAGAGGATCCCCCCCCTGAAAAACAATCTGCCAAGAAGAATTGTGAAGTTTCTAAACAGGTGATAATTTTGCAAAAGTAAAGCAAATATAACAGCATGTATGCAAAATGCACAAATTATGAAACTTTTACTAAAAGCATTTCAAGAAAGGATGGAAAGTTCTAACAGTTTCTCTCAACCTATCTATACACATACATACCTTTTTATATGTAAAGAAGAATAGCTTTGCAGGTAATAAAATAATAAATTGCTAAGTTCTGGCCTACAATTACAAGCTCCTAACTACTGTCTCCAATTTTGCACACCAAACACAACAAAATATGGAGTGTCTGATGCTAAAGCAGTGCATTAATGGAGAACTATCTGGAAATAGGTGCAGGTGAACTGAACCTGACAATTTCATCAGCTAACTACTGCTGGTTTTAACAGTCACAGTTTTAAAAGGCACAAAAGCAAAAATAAAACTGCCTGAAGGCTCCATGGCACAACTAAACTATGAATGCCACTGATAATTGTACCCTTCCTATTTTTTTTCATATTCACCTCTAATACTTTACCATGGTTTCCACTGTACCTATCTCAGGATAGCAAACACTGGTTTAAAACATTAACTCAACCACTGACAAAACCAAAGCAAAACCTGTTATGGACTGTAGGTGAGTGAAAGGAAAAGGCCACCATTTTTGACATTTTGCTTATATGTTAGATTTTAAAACCATATTCCTTTTTAATTACACAAATGAATGTTAATTAAAGGATTTTTTGCTTGCTTTAGTTAAAAGCTAAAAAGTTAAAAATGCCAAACAAGAGGACAGTCGCAACTGAGAAGAAATAAACATGCAGGCAGAGATAATAGTTATCATATTTCTTTGTGCCAAAAACCATTGCAATGCAAGTGATTCAGATGCAGAGAGCATCACACATGGACATCTTAAATTTCAATAGTTGCCTGGTGTTTTGCCAATATTTTCCTCTGTCTTCTTTTCCTGGCTTTCCTGCACTTCTAAGTCCTCCTCAGGTGGGTGGATTACTACTGAAGGAATATCATCACTGGCAGGTGACACCAGCAATCCCTTGCCCTGAAGCGGGCTTGGCTGGGCACTTGTGGTTGGCGGGAGCCTGCAGGTAGGGCTGGAGGGTGGTGTGTTTTGAGGGGTGGGTACAGGGGTTGTACACCTCGAGGCTGCCGGGGTCCCAGCTCTTGAAGAAGGAAGAAGGTTACTGAGAAGAACCGACAAACGGCTGTCTCCTCTCAGGGAAAGATTTGAGGCAGAGAGACCTGTTCGCAAAGACTGGCGGGAGGCTGAAAGGCCTTCCCCTGAGATAAAACAAATGGAACACCATGAGGCTTACAAAAGGGTTATATTGTATTAAAACAAAACAAACCCACACAGATACAAATATGCATTAACAATTCCCGCAGTAAATTGCAAGCTTTACGGGCCAAAGTGTCATACTCATGCAAGTAGGGTAAGATATATGAGCAAATCTGATATCAGACATAAGGAAAGTCAGAAATCACTGAAGGAGCACTAATTAGAATGCTGAAGATCTGAGGGAGAAGATATTAAGTCAGAGTAAGATTTGTTAACAAAAAAAAATTTATCTCTTGAAACTGACTCTTCAATTTTTCTAGAATTCCTTATCCCAAGTTGCACGGCAGCTACTGTTAATCCATCCAAAAAGTAAACGACAAAATCATTAGCAATCAAAACATTACAGGACTTCAGTTAACTCTATCCATTATAGACAAAGAATTACTAATTTTCAAAAAGTGATCATGACCAAGCATATCTAAATGTGTTAAATGAAACTGTCTTCCAATAAAAGTCTTCTTTAACTGAGAATTTTCCCAGGCAGCTGTAGTCTAATTGTAGTCTATATAAAAATATTTTTGAAGAGGGCAGAAAAATGAGATACACAGCCCTTTCTCCACAACCTCTTGCTGTGACTTACCAGTAGCCCCATATGCCTAAAACCAACCATTTCTCCAAATCCCTTGTTACTTTTGTTGCTCTAGTTTCCATGTCCCACTAATTTCATATGAAGAGAACACAGTCTTGTGATGGTTCCTTCAGACTGGAGTTTGTTATGGATTTCAGTTCTTCCTTAAGCAGGAAGAGAGATTGATTATGCTCATATTAGTGCTTCCATTAAAAGGTTTAGTGACACCATTTCTCCCATCTGCCACAAACACTTTTCCTGGGACGACCAGTCTCCTTGAAAGCATTACTGATGACTTCTCCTACAATCCCTGAAATCCAAAACATGCCGGTTTCATATACCATGCCATCAAGCAAGGAAACAGCAAACTAGACACATTCACTCTCACATTTATACCAAGCACTAGAGACCAGTAAGCTGAACAACCCCAGAATAATTAACAAGAAAGAAGTGCAGAAAGCATGCTTAGGTAAAGGTCACATACATTCCCCTCCCCTCAAACAATGAAAGAGTGGATCCTACAGATACAAACCTGATTTAAGAACAAAAGCCTCAAAACTCAACTATTAAAACATTGAAACTGCAGAGCAGTAAAGAAAATAGGACTAAGAGAGCAGACATGGTTGATTTTGCCTAGATTAATCACCACAGTAATAACTAACTTTCATAAGTATACCTGTGATAAATCACGAATATGAGATGTCCTAAAACCCACATATTCCCAAGGAGCCTAAGAACTAATATGCACATATGCATGTGTGGTTTACATGCTTGTTAGAGGGTTACCAAAGGATAATAAAAAGAAAAATAAATCAGTATATGCTGACAAGGAGTTCATCATATTAAACTAGTTTCTTGTTTCAGCATATATCCCATAATCTCTTGTAGAAAAGAGTATTAAGAATAAAATGCCCTAAAAAATGGAAGTGATACATGAAAGGTAACTGACAAGAAAGAGGTCTCAAATTCACAGAATTATAACTGGGGATAACAGTGTTCAAGGATGGGCAAGACCAAGTCTGTGTGTGTGAAATTTTCATGTTTGCTGAACAAAATATGACAGTCAGGATTTTAGAAGACATTATGCTCTTAGATAAATTAGCTGCATTTTCATTCTTGAAAGAATAAATCTGAAACTATTAGAGAAATATTTAAGCATATATCATACACTCACTGGCTAACAAAAACTATCAGCAAGCTCAGGCATTCACTAGAGAATACTCCAGTGTATGTACCTCTTAACAAGCACTCAACTAAGTGAAACATATTCTAAGCAATAAGGCATCTTTGGAGACAGAAAAGGAAGTTCACTTCCAGGACTCACCTATGAAATCAGAATTAAGTTTTAACCAGAGTCAAAAATTTCATTTGAAATTCTATGTGTCTTACTTAATACAAGGCAAAAGAAAACAAAGAACACAGATGAAAACAGAGGCCTCATAAATACACAAGAATACAAGTAAGCTGCTCTGTAGTACATATTACTATTTGGGATTTGGGACTGCATGTCTAGAATAAATTTTCCGGATTTGGTTCAAAAAATATATGGTGCAGCTTCTAAGAATATTGCCAATACTTTTCTTCGGTTTGGGACTTTTGTTCCCCTTAGACCCTCACCTACAAAACAAGATTAAAATAAACAGTGTCCCAGCTGACTGTACTACCTTACCCAATGGCATAGCAAACTTCTTGTCAAATGAACATAATAACACTGGTTTAAAACACAGTAATTGTCAGCATCACTGAACACTGGTAACTAAATCTCTTGTGCAAAAACTGTAAAAGCAAGTAGGATCCATCTGACATGTGTAAGTTATGCCACAATGCTAAAATTCCTCAAACATTGGACATTTTATTGAAGCATATACTAAAAAACATTAGGATCAATGTAGGTCTACTACTATACTTCAAAATAATAACACATGCTATGGTATACAGGCAGGAGTAGAATATTTGAGCAAATTAAAAAAATATCACCCACAGCTACACATCACACACACTCTTATTGTTAGTTCTTTGCTCATCAAGAAGGAAACACTTATCTGTTATTACCAGCTGACCTTTCCTTCATCTCCCAGTGAGAACATCATTTATCAGGTTAGTACAGACTGGATGCCACAACTTATCTCACCATTTCGTTCAAGCAAGTGAGGGTCAGAATGTTTCTTGCCTATATCTGCGAAAGATCGAACTAGAGGAATCCGGCTGCTGAGTTTTTTCTCATTCTGATGATGGTGCCTCTTTAGAAGAGCCTCTCTCACGTTCTCTCTTATGGATTCATCCAGCTGGCCAGAGGCAATCATGTTGTCCAAAACCATATCTACACAGTAATAACAAAAGAAGAAAGAAGAAAATTATACAGGTAGCCATCAAATCTCTTTCACCTCATTCAAGCACTGTAGTTGCACCAAATAATAAAAGAAAATCAAAATCTATTTAAAAGAAAAGTCTTCTCTTTAGCAAAATCATCTTCAAGAATCCACAGGAAATTAAGACTTCACTAACAAGCAAATGTGATAATAAGAAAAGCACAACGTGCAGACCCGAGAGAGTATTTATTAGTAGCATCATTTCAAGAAATGAATTGCTTAGTACATTATAATTTATAGCCATTTACTTCAACTTTCAATGGAAACTCACTTTCAAAAAAGTATTTACTGTATTCAACAAACCTGCACTAGGAGTGAGTACACAAATACAAACACAATGGAGAACACACTTATGACAGTCTTAACCTGGTGTTCCTTACTTTTAAAAGTATATACAACTATATAAAAGTGGAAGTTGGTATAGAATGAGATGAATTACACAACTCCTGTCATCTTCAGATGCTCTGAACTCTTGAGACTCTCTGCTGAAAACATCTGATTCACATGTTTTAGAAGGGGAAGTATGAAACAAAATCTAGGTATATCATCTAAAATAAACTACTCATCTGTCAAACAACATCAAGTTTCAAAATGGCATCTTACCAGTATGATCACACCAGGAAACAACACCTACATATCAGGGAAAATACATGCTGTGGTTTCTTAGGGGACCTTTTTTTTAATTAATAATAAAAATAAAATAAATTAATAAAAGATCTCAACCTGCACAAAGCAGCACAAACCTACGTGACAAATTTTTAAATATATTTCCCCAGTTTTAACTAATGTATTGAGACTTAAGTGCATTGTTAAACTGAAATAGCATAGAACTTCTCACCATGAAAAATGTTAGGGCTCAGGATAGGGCTCTGTCCTTCCTAACAGAACAACATGCACCAAAGTGTCTGTCAGTACAGTGCAGCTTCTTTCTGAGATCACTGGTAACATACAGCCACTTGTCACAGGTTCTCAAAAGGAAACCTGCCACCCTCTCTCTCCTCTTCTTATGAGTAAGAAACAGTATTACCTACTGGGTACTCCTGGAAACAAGACAACACATTTGTATACCAAGCAGGGCTAACTCACGTGCTTCACAATGGTATCTAAAATTAACTTGAAACAAATTCATACAATCTCTTAAGGCATCCTAGTTCCAAACTGAAATACCCGCTACTCAGAGTGCTGCTTACACAGAATTAAGCAACTACTTTCCTTATGTATTATCGCTAAATTCAATTACTCAAAATAAAATTATAAACCAAAACATTACATTTACAAACAATGTATTGAACTGTCTTGTTCAATAAGTCAGAAAAATAGGAAGGGAATACCAATTTCCTGAGTGAATTTCAAGGACTTCAAAACAAGAAAACATTTCAAGTACTGCCTAAGTTTTTAATTTCAAAACACCTTGTCCTTCACACACATGTTGGTCAACCCTAAGTCTCATAAGACTCCTGAGAAAGCATTCCACTGTGTGATACCTGTAGCAAGAGATATCAGGAAAATTATGTAGAACTAATTCAAATGCATTTAGAGCAGCAGACATATATAATGTATATATATATGTGCATGTATCTATATATTATATTTATATTATACTTATAAATATATATATATGAAAGTCTTCAAAGCTACCTGTATAGTATCCAAAATGACCTGTGATTAGTGAGGACACTCAACACAGTAGGTCAAACAACATGTAGAAAATTTATTTCTGCTCACCTCTTATAAAGGTGAAAAAAATACCAGATGTGCAACAACCAACTGCACTAATGGCATCAAGTTAACATCAGGCAAAATATGATTAATAATTATGGTACTAACGTGCACAAATAACTCCTAAAATGTTCTGGCAGATATTTACAATTCATCTGTAGAAACAAAGACAGAGAACACATTAAGGGATTAGAAGATAAAGGCAAGTTGTGGGCCTCATCCTAAAATACATACTAAGGAGCATCTACTCATTCAGTGTTGCTTTTTGTAAGTGAAGTTTGTAGGACCAGCTCCTCTCAACCACATCAAGAAAAGTGCCGCAAGCATGCACATACCTGTTTCTTCGCCACAGTATTTTCAAAAACACAGATAAGCACCTCAAGTTAAAGATCAAAATTTAAGGATAAAATATTTTAAAAAATTGTTGCTGCAACCTGCTATCTCATCAAGTGTGTTTGCTCTCATGTCCAACATGACCGTCCCATTAAGAATACAGCTCCGCAGTTCAAAGAGGCTGTGCAGAGACAGAGTTGCTACGTAAGGCTTGCTCCATCGATCACCACCATCTTCAACATCCTCCTCAAACTTCAGCCACCTGAAATGCATTCACATACACACATTTATATTTATCATGGAAGGAAAATCTGGCAAGCAATCCCACTCTTCCATGTGGCTTAGGCATGACATAGAACAGAAAATCCCATGAAATCCTACCAGCTTTCGTCTTCTCAGAAGACAGCCCAACTGATTAACATTTCTATCAAGCCTTAATAACCACACTCAGCTGTTTTAGTTTTTACCTATTTTGTTTCTTTTGGCTTGACCAATGCCTGTCTCTTCACATGTTCTTGTGAAGAATATGGCAGTCTGACTTATTACCCGATTTGCATCTTGATCTCATTAGTATTTTGGGATTAGAAAGCTGTCTGAAACACACCATATAGCATGTTCAAGTCTCCTAAGGCTGCTAAGTCAGACATTTAAGAACTAGGCAATATTAACACGTGAAACTATAAACTGATCTTGATTCCCACTCACAGGTATTATGCAAATTGAGTACAAAAGTTAACATGCAACAAGGTAGCTGGAAGTACTGAATGCAGAAAAATTTGACACAGTGCATATGTAGAAGGAAGCAACTAAGCCAGTAAGGGTCAAAACCAATCATGGCATCCTGTAACGTTCAGGCATGCAATTTGCCAAAAACCAATCAAATACTACCCAAGAAAAAACATAACACCCAATTTTCTTTATTTTACAGAAAAAAATGATACTAATATATTGGCAATAATATATCAAAGAGATTTCTGAGATTGCAAATACCACACTCCATAGACGAACACCCGTATTTATAACTTGGCATACTCCTACCTTTCAAAATGTTTGGTATGATCAGCTTTAGGGGAGAGAACACATCACCAGAAAGACTGAGGGTCTCTTGAAAACATTATTGATTCTTTCAGAGTCGGACAAGAACTAAAGTTTTGGTTTGTTAAGCAAGAATTGAGTAAACAACTCCTATAGATAGCAAAGATTCTAAGCCAAACCTGGCTTGCAATTCTTTGAAATAAAATTACTATAAGATATACCCTGAAACAATCTACTCCAAACATACCTAGCTGTTTCTCTCCATTCATATTCTTCTCCATCCCTGAAGAAAAGTTCATCCATTTCAGTGAAGAGATCATGAGGAATGTGTTCATCATCATCTTCAGTACCCAAGATAAACTGCACTCGTTGGGATGGTGTATCTTGAAGAAACGAAGAAACTGAATAATTAGGAGAATTCATACCTCTGTGAAACAAGAAACACTACATTACAGTGAAATCTCCTGCCCTCAGCTAGAAATACGCAGGACAGCATCCTCTTCAAGAGGGAAGAGGAGCAAAAGAAATACATGCATGTCTTTTAAAGAAGGCTCTCTGAATATTTTGCACTGTTTCTGAAAACAAAACATCTGGAAATCCATGTTTATGAAAATTAATCAACTATTTTTGGCTCTTCTATTGACTGCCAATACGAAAATTAACATCAACAGCAAATTTGGTTTTTAAAAAAGTAGGAATTATTATATCAAAAGACTACAAACCTTGTTTTCATTTTGAGAACAAAATAAGTAATATCATCATGACATAAGACACTAAAGAAGAAAAAGTTAAAACAGGCTGATGGAAACTTACTTACAGATCAGCTGCCCAAGCAATAGTTCAAGATAGTCATCAGTGAGCAGCCAGGCACTCACTGTTAGAGCAGCAGATTTTTCTGTGGTCTGTTGCTATTTATGTAGGATAAACTTTTTTCATTGCATGGTTGGAGCATTCTGTATAAATTAGCATAGGAAAGTAGAAAACTATGTAGCTGAAGCATCCAGAAAATATTTTAACTTCTCAGACTATAATGCCTAGTGGAACAGGCTCAATAATTTGCTAGAAAATTAAACTATCCTTACTGATCCAGTAAGCACTGGATTTCAATTAATATGAGCAAAACTTGAAAAAAACTACCAATTAAACCACATGATTTTAGAGATACTTTTAATACTTACACAAAGATTTTTTTCAACTCAAGTGAATTTTCACATTATAAGGGTTCAATATGTTATCTCAAGGAAGGTCGGAAACAGAAAATCCAGGTAAATCTCAATTTTAATTTTTTAAAAATTTTCTCAAATTTTAAAAATCTTAACTTTGTTCACTGAAACGTAGCTCTCACAGCTGTTACATGTGAATATACAACTGTAGGCTTCTACTGTAGAAAGAAGATGGCCTTTAGATTTTAACATAAGGTCTGAATTACTAACAAAGTTCATTCCACACTGAGTTTTGATTTAGCATTTTTGTTCTGGTATACACCATCATCCAGTAGCATAATTGTGAAGTGTGCTTTTGAATGCAAACAACATTCATTATCAGTTAAGGTCTACAGCAGATTGTTTCCATCCCAAAACCAATACACCCCAGAACCCTGTCAAACCCTGTGCAAACAATATACAAAAGCAGCCAGAACAGAGAAGTAAATTTTTATCAACTTAGTGCCACTTGTTTCTTCAAAAACGTACAGCAGGACTCTAGAAACATAATGTCAATTATAATAATTTGTATTTGGGAGGGGAAGCCTTGAAGATGGTTGATACCAAGAACCATAGGAAAACGGTAAAAGGAGATTTGTCAAAGCATTTCCATTTGAGAACTCCTTTGTTTCAGGTACTGGTCCCATGTAGAACATGCTGCTAGTCATTGAAAGGTAATAGTGAACAGCATGGTGTCCACACTTAAATTCAAGCACTGCACCACGATTTGCCCATTTATGGCAGTCTAGGAATAAAAATGGACTTAGGGTCTCAAAGAAAAACTGCTAAGCGTACTGCCAAATAATTTCATTTCAGAGAATGATATGACAAAATTATCATCTCTTGAGGATAACAGGCCGAGGGGGCAGTTTGTGATCCAAAACAAAAACTTATGAGGCAGTACAATTCCTTTACTAGCAGATAGCAAGAAGTTTGAAGTAAATATTTAAATAAAATAAGATAATTGATCAAATTACCATGGCAAATGCTGCTTTTCACAGCTACGTGCTTAGTTTCAAAAATCAGAGGAATAAGCATACACGACTACACAATCTGACAAAAGGTGTCTAATTTAAATAACACAGATTTTCATGCTACAGGAGAGCATTACAAAGCTCTAGTCTAACCTATTCAGTGCAGGCTGCTGAACATTCATGCAGACAGCTGGACCAAGTCCAACAGCTTCTGACTTAGATAAAACACAACCACAAAATCCTTGTCTGATTGTACACAGAAACACATTAATTACAGTGAGAATAAAAGAAATAGCACAAAACAAACAACATTTAAGCACAGAGTAGCTACTAAAGTTTATTTTCAAGAGACAAGAAGAACATGCACAACAAATTTCTCACCATATGATGGAGATTCTCGGCCATCCTCTCTATCAGTTTCTTTTTCTTTTTTTCTTCTGTGATGCCTGTGCCCACGATGTCTATGCCGTCGACGGCCTGGCTTTCCAAGTGGGACATGAACTCCAATATACACAGCTCTGTGACCTTTCCAAGAAAGTTTAAAAGGACACAAGTAAACAAAAAAATTACTTACTGCCCAAATTTAGTATCCAAAGACAAGGGATTTAAGAAAGAGAAATCCAAAAGCACTTGACAAAATTACCTTTAGTGCACTAACATGACCATTTCCTTTCTGTCCTTCCAGGATGTAAAGAAACTAGTGTTAGATTAATTTCTCTGATAAATTAGATAATATTCAGTTTAAGAATTCAGTTGTGAAACAAATAATACAGAAGTACAAGCTTGACCTGTAACACTGAAAGAAGCTACTTGAGAAACATGAGGCCAAGGCAGAGAAATTACATGATAGTCCTCTTTTTTTGCAGGGATTCATATCAGGACAGTTGTAAGAATGGCAAAATAATCTCCTGGTTCAGCTTCATCAAGAAATTACCCTTTGTTTAGAGTCTGCAAGTAGTTTTCAGACCTTGAAAGAGCTGTCAATATTTCCTCAAGTAGCATACAACACATCAAAGTGAAACTGACGTTCAATTACACCATTAATTTAGTACAGGAACATAAAAGGAACTTTATTTCGAAATGAAAATCCACATGTCAAATAACTTCCAGAGATGTTGGGGTGGGGTTTTTTCCTATTCTAGAACATTTTAATAAATTTAGGAGTACATCCACAAATTAATGCACACTGTTCTTTAAGACATGTACTTTCAACATCTTGCTTCTCCTTTGACCTTTCACATCAAGACAATACTAACATCAACATCTTAGCAAAAAACATTAACTGACTGTTATGAACATATTATTACCATGTCTCCTGAAATGGAGATAGCATGTACAATAGGCTTTTCAATTCCTATTTAAACAAACAATTGCAGGAAGAGACAAATTAACTATAACACTAAATACTCTGTTTCATGGTGTTGAAGAGTTACTATGGAAGACTGATATTAACCAAAGGAAAAGGAAGTGGTCTTCCAGCTCTCAGACAGATGCAAATTCAGCAAATTTACATTATGCAGGCAAGCCCTAGAAATTGTGACTACACATACATGCATATATGTGTACCTAGCACACATAGACTAGATAAAAGATATAGAAAATTCCTGACAATTATAGAGCTTTAAAGAAAAAAACCAGTAAGATGTCAAGCTTATTTCCCAAAAAAAAAAGAATCCCTAAGCCAAAAAGATACTGCTTTATAGAAGTTTTGTGTATCTTTACAGAGCTACATGACTAAAAATAAAAGTAAAAATCATTATTAACACAAGTAAGTTCAACATTTCATTAATTTGGTCAAAGATTCCTTTTCACATAACAAGATCCAATTCTTGACACCCTTCCAACACTAGTTTAATTAGAGTTGACTGCTGGCACTATGACCAAATCTGAAATTAAGCATATTAAAAGCTATTTGTTTCCATGTAAGAGTGGAAAAGAGATTAATTTCTCGAAGCACTCACCAGCCCTATTTATAGAGAGAGACTTGTCTTTTGTGAGTTTCTTCCAACAACACCCAACCCCTGCCCGGCAGCCTGACCTCTGCCCTCCATGACTGCTATGCACAATGCGATTCCCAGAGAAATTAATGCCAATGTGACACCTATAAATCACTGCACTTGGTATATAATATGACTGGGGGCATCATTAACAATGGTCATGTTGTTGATGCCATCATGATACAATTATCTTATACATAGGGAAAAGAAAAGTATGAGGTTCAAAAATAACTGCATTACTCACCACATCCCACTCAAAGCTGCAACTCAGTGAGCCACCACTCACTGCAAGTGCTGTTACTATGCCTGTTAGGGTTTCTGGTTTATTTCATATATTCAATTAGCAAGTATCAAACTACAGTTTATATATACACTTCAACAGTTCTATTTGTTGCCAAATTGTTGGATGTTTTGCCGGAACTATTTCTTCCTAAGAGAAACTCTAGCAGATCTAGCAGACTTCTAGTAATAGAAGCATTTTATATAATTGCTTGTTTTAATATTGTTAATAAGACTGTTTTAAGCATGTGTTTTGATCACTGTACTGAACAAAAAAAAAAAAAAAAAAACCAAACCAAACCCACCCCACACACACAAAAAAAAACCAATCTTGAAGGAATCTGAGAATCTGAAACTGTTCAGAATTTTAATCCCTGAGAAATAAGGACTTTCACACTTTGGTCTCTTGCTGTTCTCACAAATAAGAGACAAAAATCCCTCACAAGTTTTCCAAGGATCTCCATCTTAAACAATATACCTTGCTATAGCAAAAACTGGCATTTGTAATAGTGTGACCATTTCCATAGTCAGTGACCATGTTGCTGCATGGAGGAGAGGTGGAACAAGCAAATGAGGAGTCTATCTCCTTTTACCTAATTGCACTGGAACAGAATTTTTTTTTTCCAGTAGAAAAGTTTGGAAGAGAGCAGATATGCTGCAAAGATACAGGTAAAAGCTACAGAAAATTGAGGTGAAATAAGCAACAAACAGGTGTTTTTTAAACAACCTCTGTCCATAGCAAATGGCTTTTACTATCACAGAACTACAAAATCATGTCCAGATGCCTCACAGCTGCCTCAAGCACACGAAGTAGGCACTGCCAAGTTAATAACCTGGACAGTCAGTCCACAACCTACATTTGATATGGCTGCTCAGCTCCAAAAGGAAGATTTACAGGAAGCACCTTCTTGCTACCTGAACAAACTAGGGTCTCACAGACAGGGAACAGCCTAGCCATGGGTTATTATTCTGCCCTTCAGCCCACACTGCCCAGAAGAGAATACTGTGAGACTATTTCCACATGTACACATGGTCTTGCAGGCTAATGTAAACCAAGAATATCTTCCCCAAACCACTTCTGTATAGCCAAAGTGTTCAGACATCTGCAATGGTATTTTGGGACTAATGCAAAATGTCAATGAGCAAATGATGTTCAGTATTTATAAAGTAAAATAGATCTCAATCCGATGTAATCTTATCGGAATAACTTTAAGAAAAAGCCTGATGTTGACAAAGAGCCTCTGAAATATTTTTCAGAGCATGCAGTGGGGGTGGCAGTACAATAGACTAACCAAGGAAAATTTACCTACAGCAAACAGAAGATTATGAGTGCACCTGACTGCTCCTTAGCAAAAGGAACCTTCATTCTGGTATCACAAACAGTCATAAATAAAGACACTTCAACTACTGTCTAGAAAATCTGAAACTACTGCAGTTGAGTATACTGCCATGATTACCCAAAAACATCTTACAGGCATATTCAACTCCAAAGGTGGGACAAAACTACATAACAAAATTGGACAAGCTTAACTTTGATTCTAACTCAACAAAGCAAAGCATTGAGAAGCCTTCTAAAAATAAGATCACTGCACTGGGTAGGTCTGTGTTTCCTTAAGTTTCATTATTCAGATAGGACTAATAATGTTTGCAAATGGACAGATTAAGATTTATTTATAAATAAAATTTACAAGGAAAAGCAAAATGAAACAAAACCATTGTCTTTTTTTTCCCTTAATTTCCAACGAACTGGGTGAAACAGCTTATGATATCCTTCAGCCTGGCCAAAAAAACCTAACCTAAACAATATTACAAAACTGACCTTCAAGAAAGGCATCTAATATGAAGTTAATATATCACCAGTGAAAGCAATTGAGAGAAATTTAACTCTGAAAAGGCTGGGATTCAAGTTTCTAGCGTCGAGTGTTATTTTTAAAAGGGACACAACCTTTACTTGAATATTGTGTTTAAAAGTTCAAAAGGTACATCATGTGACCTTCAAAGCTTTATTCACGTAAATGTCTGTACCACAGTACCACTTTCAAAGAAAGCTTCTTACAGAATTACTATAAACCAATAATCAATAGAATTAGTAGACTGCCCAATACTAAATTTAGTAATACAAAGCTCAAGAGATGATTGCTCATTTTAATCCAACATGACTTTATCCAAGCTTAGCTGTTCAAATCCACTGAGAGTATTTACTACTTAAGGCCTTTATCAATATGAAACAAACTTAAATGTTAGGAACTTGAAACGTGTCTCCATCACATGGCTGATCTCCAATCACATGGTTGGTCTCACTCCAAAAGTCAGTTTGGGTAAACTCCTATAACATTTACAGAAAATAAAATGCTCTATGTTTCTTGCTTTTTCCCCAGAGTTCCTATGAAAATAGTAATAGAGGACTTCTTAAGTCTGAGAGAGATCAACAAAAATGCCCTGATGTCACTAGGCTTTAAATACAATTCCACACAGAACCTTCTCTTTTCTTCGGCTAAATGCCTTTTAACCTTCATAGAAAGAAGGACATTATTCTCCATCTTAACAAGGAAAAGCAAAGAAAATCAAGTTTATATCTATGTGGATTCTCAAATCCTGTTACTCAGAAATTTGAACTAAGAGCAATCATATATATTAATCACGGATGTAAGGACCATCTGGAGGTGAGCTACCTGGTCCATCTTGCTATCAGTACAACCAACTTCAAAGCTGAAGCTATGGTTTTGATCAATTTAATTAGGATGACAGCCATCCTTTTAGTATTTTTAAGGACATATGTTCTACAGCCTATCTCGGCAACCTATATCAACCTACAGCAACACAGTACCGAAAAAAACCCATCCTAATATCCAACTCACTTCCAATCTAGCATCTTATGTGTGATCCCCCTCACCCTTTCACAATGCATCAGTGTGACCTCATCTTCTCAATAAGCTCTGAAGTCTGCTGAAGACTAAAACTTTGTGACAAGAATTACTATTTTTTTATTAAAATCTTCAAATAATGGTCTGAAGATGGATAATTTATTTTATACTGAAGCCTTTTTAAATCGAATATTATAATCTACCTCATCTTAGCATGGAGTCTTCCAGTATGGAAAAACTGGAGTATCTGCAGGAGAGATCCTAATCCACTCCTTAAGATCATAAAACGGGGAAGAAATCCAGCTGTTTGATGCCTTAACTCACATCTCTGAGTGCATTACCCTAGTAGGAAAGATCTGGAACACAGCATCTCATTCCTTGGTATTAATTTCCCTTACATCACAGAGAAGACTTGTAAGCACAAAAATAAGCTCAATGTAATCTACGAGCACAACTCCTTGCGACCTTTTCACAAGGCTGCTCTGAAGGCAGAAGCACACAAATGGGAAAAAGTAGGTGGATGGAAGAAGTAAGAGTGAGAATAAAAGTGTCTTTTCTTGCCCTTAAAATTTTTACAGCCCATAAGACTTCCCCAAATATTCTTGGTTCTGGTAAAACTTAAGGAACAAGAACAGTGCCTCTACGCACATACACCCCCTTGTTTATTTGTAACGAAAAAAACACTCAAATCACTAATTCACAAAAAATACTTCTGCTATGCTAATTTTCTAATTAAAAATAATGCCCTATTTCTGATGGATGCAATTAAACACACAGATTAGTATTGATATTGAAGTTCCTGGCATAAGAAAGAAACTAAGTACTTCAGAACAAACAGCATTTTCCACTTATTTTATAAACTTCTCATGCACATTTCCCAAGAAAGAGTCAAATTATTTTCTACAGAATTAATGTATCAAAAGTGAATATAAAATAATTTGGTAAAATCTTGGTCTTCCACACATAAATTGACTACTAAGAAGTCCTTTAATTACCAAGGAGTCTTCTCGTTAAAAGCTATCTCTTGCTCTCAGAATTAAATATTCGAGAGAAAACTTTCTAACCAAATCTGTAAAAAGAAGTAAAGAAAATTCTTTCATGGGATAGCTGCATGCCATGACTGGAACCCAAAGCTTCTCCACAGTACAGCATATTTTAGAATCCCTTACACGTCCTGGGCTGTACTCTGAAATCTCCTGCTGCTCCTAGCAATTCGGTCTATCTGAGACTACATTCTTTATACTTGAACTCATAAAACTAAGATGGACAATCCCAAACCATAGTTAGCATAGCACAGAGTAAAGCAGTTCAGGAAGAGTGTTTTCTCACTACATGACAACAATTGGCATATTATGCTGACAAAAACAGTAAATGCCAGGTTTCTCATTACAACAAGAAGTGATTTTTTTCTGACTTAAAACCAAATGAGTTTGTAGGAATAGTCATAGAGAAAAATGAATTGAATACTTCTATCAGACACAATCAATGATATTCAAGAAGGCATTATCAGCAATTACATTAGACATGCAGGTAGGAACAGTAACAGGAAAAGCTCAGTGCTGGGTGGCAGTGCCACACAGGGATTCTGGCACAGACTTCCACCTGTGGCTCACTGCCAGCCCCGATCTTCCTTGCCTGGGAAAGGAGCCAGCCCTTGCTACCCACGCGAGGGGGCCGAGCCATCCCTGCACTGCACAGCCAAGCCAGACCAGAGCTGGGCCCCACGCTTTATCTGAGCTGAGGATCCTTGGTCCAGCCTGTCTCTGCAGCAGAGCTCAGGAAAAAGGATACACATACAAGGTAACTTCAAAGAGTTGTTTCTGTTGGAGGAAAGGAAACCTAGAAGCAAACAATTCAAGCAGAAGTCCCACCAACATTCAAGACTAGCCTTTTGTCCACTAAACACGACATAAAACTCCAGAATGGTTTGGGTTGCAACGGATCTTAAAAATCATCAGTTCCCATCTCCCTGGTAAAGACACAAGGCTTCTACATTCATAACACTGTTCTTGTAAAATATTTCATAAGGAACTTCTGAAATGAAAATTTTCTGACTTCAGCAACAGGTCGCAAATACATTGTCATTACAAATTTGATCACACCCCTCTCTTGTACAAGTGCTTAAATAGATTGGTTTGTCAAATGCATCTGCTGATATTTTAAGATATGCAAAACATTACAGAAGGAATCTCAGTTCATAGAAGGGTTACCTGTTCCTTAGAAAAACTGAAACTCCCTCCTTTTTTTATTTCTTATTTTGTAAATTAAACACTAGCTTTCAGGGAACTGTAAATAGAGAAATTATCCATTCATTAATAGTTCTAGTATCCAACAAGGCACAAGTTTAGTCAATTTTTAGAATAATTGATTTTTAAGGGATTAAAAAAAGATAAATGTTATGAAAGCTCATCAAGAAGTAATAGGTTGCAGAATCAAGTAGTTTTGTCTGCCTCATCTCAAAAATTTTATATTTGAGTGATCTGGAACTATCAAGTTTATTGCAAATTTTAAGTTTTGGTTCATGCTGTTTGGTAGAACTTCACTTTTATGACCATATTACTTTACTAATAATTTTATGCGTGTTTCAGACTATAGTTATTATAGCTATTATAGTTAGCAGTAGCTATTTTTTATAAAATTTCTGACGCAGTCAGAATAAAAACATTACATATTGTTCTGTCAAATAAAAGAAGTTTGGGGAAAAAACACTAGGGCACAGTTTATGTCAAACATTTTTAAAAAGCTTCATATTGCAAAACATTTGTACAGCAAGTTTTCTACTGAAATACACAATATTCACCCAAGGGGAGAAAAAAATACAAGATTAATTGATTACCTGTCCTTGTCAACTAAGATTAAATGAAAACCACAGTTCTTTTCTTAAACAAATTTTAAGGCTCACCAAGGCATAAAAGATAATGCGGTCACTTAAAATGTAAACATGACTTACACCTGCCAGAGGATAATGCCAGAGTAGATAGCTATTAAACCATCTTAACTCTTGAAAGCTGGTGCTTGGATTTATGCCACAGAAACCTAGTCTACCAAGCCACACATTCCTGACCTCAAGATTGTTTCTGGAATGAAACCTGTGTTATGCGTAAACGCCTTATCTTTGCTATGCCCGCTGAGAGTAACAGAATGTATCTATTTTCCCTTAAACTGTATCTAGTAAATGTATCCTCAAATCAAGGTTGAAAAGTAGCTACACATTTTAAAAGATGCATCCTGGTAGTATCAAGCCAGACATCTTAACACAAGTTAAATGATGTTTAAGGAAAACTTTCTTAAACAGAAAATACCTTTTACAAGATCTCATGAAATACTTCTGCCATTAATATTCTTGCCTTACTTCCCATTCCTGGCTTACTTTGTTATTACTTTCATTCACTGCAGCTCAAAGAGCCTGGCATCAAGTTAAGAACATTAGGTGCTCTTAAAAAGGTTATTTTAAGATGTTATTCCCCTTTCTAGCTCTTCTGTAAACTGACATTTGTTAATTCAAAACAAGGCCTTACAGTTTCAGTAAAGTGCAGTACCTTTATTTAGTACACACACAGTCTGCCCACAATTGCAGTTTACCACCTCTAACCATTCCTCTTTTATGGGAAGAGTGTTACGAAATAAGCACCCTGTGCCTAACCTTTCTAACCTAAACACTGTCACTCCAGACAGGTACCACACTCTGCCAGACACCATAAATAGAATGCAGAGCTTGAGAAGCTCCAAGTCCAAGAGCCATTTTCCCCTTTTAGCATTTGTTTCTCTCTCCATTAATATTTCAACACTAAATTTCCAGAAAATACAAGCATCCAATAATGACAACAAGAAGAAACTTTCCCTTTAGTATTAATAGCAAAATTATGCCTTCTACTGTATCAAACCTATCAATATCAGTTTGCACATGCTTTAAAGAGGTTAAGTATCACCTGTCCATGTGGGCTCTAAAAGGTGTGGTGCTTCACACCAGAGCTGAACTCAATTCACTGCTTGCTGACTCTCCTTGAAAATACATTGATGCACACCTCTGTAAAGGTCCAAAATTCTGAGAACTCCTTTTCTAGTCACCAGAAACACACATTGAAAGACTAGACTGAAATAGTTTAGATTTAGAGCCTTAAAAGACTTCCAATGCCCAATGCTTTAGTACATGGCTTCCCAAGCTTACAAGAAAATGTTCGTTAGAAATGAAAAATAATATTAGTTGGAATTGTTTTACTGCTTGCAGTCAACAATACCATTTCTCTCCTTGTAGGATTTTAATACCAGATTTAAAAACAAAACCTAAAAATCCCACATATCTGCTTTTATCATAATAGCTTATAAATAGTGAACTCCTAAACAGAGCTGTAAGTTCATATAAATTTATCGTATAAAACACCCTCAATCTGAAGAATCTCTGAGAAGGTAACTATATAAGTTGAACAATCACACTTACTTTTCTTAAAGGAAAGAAAAAATGTTTTATTCTTACTTGGGAACAGTTTTCACTTTGATAAAAAGTCAAACAATATACTGCCCCCCCTTGCCCCATTCTACCAATAAAAAATTTAATTCTTACAAATATATGAGATAGTAAAAAATATATGTGAATGCCAAGAATAATTCCTATTTATGTGAGAAAATGTGTGCCTATATATAGCTTCACATATGTGATAATCCTACTGGAAAACATTTTTCTTGTCAGGTACTTCTTTATTAGTGATTTGATAAACCTCTGTACAGTCAGCCCCTCTTGCATTGAGACACAAACACTGGAACACTCCAAAATGAGTGACGGAGGGGAAAAAAAGAAAAGGCTGCACGCCCAAGAGCAAGGTGAGGATAGTGAGATCTCAACTCCTCCTCTCAAAAGCACTTACAATTGCCTCAATTGCTCATTGGACAGCAGTCTACATTTCACCTTAATTTACTCTTTAGCTATGGGTAAGACAGGGGTATTTTCCACAGCAGTCATCCAAGTGTTTGAATTGCCTTAAGTGGCCTGAGCCCCCTACCTTCTCACTCAGTATCTTGATTAACTGCTGTGCTGTACCAGCTGAAGCACTCCTACAAGAATGTGCTCTGAAAGAGACTGGGGAAGTGATCTGGCTGCACATTCCCATGTCATTCTTTGTGGTCGAGGTATTACAGCTGCTAAGGCTGCTGCCTCAAACACTGCTCCAGCTGGATGCCTGCTTCCCCTTAACCCCTGCCTCCCTGCAAAACATACACACTTTTTCTGGGTCATGTCCCAGAAATAATTAAGACAAAGAAATTAAGGAGGAGACAGCTTAAATCTGCACTGAAGATTCAATTGCAGAAATAGCCAACGCAGTGGTTTCCCTACAGCAGAACCCCATCTAAACCAGCATTGTCACAGCCTCCACTGCTGCATCTCTCAGCCTCACATCCATGCTTCCTTCCTCTGCTCAGCTCTGGCATACATCCATCCGTGTGGCCTTTTGGTGCTCGACAGCTGAGATCTCAACCATCTTCCTTTGTCGGAATGTTTTATTTTCCAATGGCTTAACACACTCAGCCAGGCTTCTGCTTTGGTCAGGCCAACGGGAGCGTTAGCACAAGACAGAAAACAGTAACAGAGTGAATGAAGGCAACAGAGCAAGAGTATGACTGCAACAGTAGCAAACAACTTCAATCCCGTTAAACTGTCTCCTGTTATACCACAGTATGAGACAAGTGTGACAGCAACCTAAATCAACTTCTCTTAGCCAGAAACTGCTGCCATTGTGGTTTTCCAGTGTGCTGAAGCAGTAAGAGTCAGGACAACTCCGTGAATCTGCTGCCTTCTAGCATTCTGCAAATGTTAATTAAGCTTCAGAGTGTTCCATGCGAAAAGCAAATAATGAAGATTTTACCACTGGATCTCCCTAGTCTTTTCCTCATTCATTAAGTAGCATCCATGAATCCTCATCCCAAGCTAACTTCTTCTGAAGTAAGAAAAAAGACATGTCTTAGATGAAATATCTAATTTTACATTCTTCTACATGAAACATAAATCATTGCTATTTTTATTGCTAAATTTGGGATCCCGAGTCAAATAATGAAGATTATCATAATGCTTTACAGACAGGAGATTGTGGAACATACAGTTTACTATGGAACCAGAAGGACAGTTACATGTCTGTTCAGACTCTCAGTATTTAAAGTGCATGACCACAATCACAAGGATACTTAACTTTCAGAAAAGAAAACAAACATCTCCCTCATGACCCCTGTTTCCTGACTTTTAATTCTGCAGAACGTGACATCATTCATGCTGGAAAATTACTTACCAACAGGAATAATTTTTTCAAACCTAAGTCTAAGAAGCAAGCTTTCCTTGGAAAACTTCAGTAATTCTTTTTTTTTTTAGTGACAGATTAGAACAGTGGGTATTTACCAGCACACACGGAGACAAAAACCAGGGCAGGTCACCTCTGCTTTTCACCAGTTTTACTCCCAGAATTTCATGATAGCCATAAAATTTTGATTCATTTTAAGCAAGGGAAATTCTTGTTTTATCCCTAGGCAAAAAAGGCACATTAAGCAAACAAAAAACCACCACAAACTTACTCTCTAGCTCTTCTTTCTCAAAATTTGTATTGATAGTAGAGCTGATTTTGCCCATATCCACAACAGCTTCTTCATCATGACCCTGAAGAAACAAGACACAAGTTTAAGTTAAAACTAAATAGAACTACTTTTTTTCCTGAATTCCTAAATATGTTCTGAAATGCTATGTCATTACTGAAAACCTACCCATCCAATTTTTCAAGAAAACATTACCCTGTATTGAAGGAAAAGAGAATAAATCCACAGATAGGCTAAATATCATAAACTTTCGTCCTGCAATGCTCTTGATTTCATCCTATCAACAATCAGGACACATATTTGAAAAGGGCAGTATTCTTTTAGTTTTCTATTCAACAGCAATCAATCTACTTCAATAAAATTACTATTAAATTTATAAAAAGATACAGAATACTGAGAGATCTCAAGCTCTTCTCATTTGGGGGCAATTCTTGTGTGAGATTTTCCAGCACAAGTGAGAAGCTTTTTTTGAACAAAGGGGTAGCAGAAGAGTTAGGTTATCCAGCCTAAGGTCCTTCCAACAGCTCTGGAAATATCAAAATAACTGCATCATTCAGGTTTCACCAGCCAGTTTGTTAACCTAATTCACTTTTTGTTCGTTTTTTTGGGGTTTTTTTTTTTGTTTTTTTTCCCACAAAGTTAAAAAGCAGCAGTTTCCAGCAGACTTTTTCAGCTTCCATTACTACTGAAACCACAACACTCATAACATGCAATAGATATAGGCTTATCTCTGAACATGTCCTCTAATCATAGTTAGCACATCACTAAAGCAGACCTTAAAACTGCCTTTTGCTCAGTCTTGACAAAAATGAAGTAACTGAGTAGTAGAAACCTCAACCCATCTCAGACTTGACATCAAAACTACATTAAAGTTGCCTTTCTCCACGTGTTTCCATTCCTTAGAATAAAATCCACTTTTCACAGCTCACAAATTACAGCCTCCTGATGGAGCTGGCTCTCCAAAAACTGCCTGAGGGTAACGTTTTCATATCCAAATATAAAGGCAAGGCTAACTGCTAAAGATTACTGTCCCTGATCTTCCCACGCCCTTGGGCACACACTTTTTTCCGTAAGTCAGACCTAACCATCATGAAAACAGATAAAATTCGTGAAATCAGATAAAATTCGCTTAATACACAGTGTGGGGTTTTTATTGTTAGTTGAGGGTGTGGTGTAGCTTTTTCATAACAACTTGATTCGTTTTCCATTGGATCAGCTCATCAAAGTGACTTCTCTTGTGACCATATGACAGCTAGATTCACAAATTTATCTGTTTGATCACTGCTTTTAGCAGCATTTACATTGATCTGATGCATCTACATCAATCCACAGAGGATCTGTGATAATGGTAAACAGAAAAGCCTAAATCAGGAGTCTTACAGGAACTGAGAACCCTAACGGTGTTGACATTCAACTAAACTTTGGCCTTAGAATTGTGCAATTGCTTTATATATAGAACAAGTTTGTCACCTCACAGGAAAGTGGCAAGGATGAAAAACAACATACCTGTGTGTAACAGGTACAAACTAAGACATACTGTATCAACTCCCACTCACAAAAAAATTTTTTTTGAACACAGAACTCCTTGATGTTAAAAAATATCTTTATTATAGTATATTGGATGCACATACATTAAAAAAAAATCTAAATATTTAACTATTGAGGAAAGAAGATTAAAGAATACAAAGATGACAAGCACCACATGCTGGGAAAAAAATCTGATGAGGTTTAAAAAAAGGTTAGATGCAGCTAGACCACAAAAAACCAAAAGCAGCTGGCACTATGTAAATAAGTAAAAAATACAAGAGAAAAGAGTAGCACATGGCAGATTAGACCTCTGAAAACTGAATACAAGTCAATTCTCAGCTGTGTCCCTGAAAACAGGGTTTTCAAGTAACCTAGCTTTGTCACTACCACTGCGCATTGTAGTGACACTAGAGTTCTGCATACAGGTTAGAAAAATCAAAACCTGGTACACTCCACCACAGAGCTACAATTTAGAAAACTGAGGTGATGTCTGCTGGGCAAGGCTGTCAAAATGTTCCAAGGACCTACTAATAAAGAAGTGATAGAAATTTTTCAATTGTCATGGTAAGAAGATGGGAGGGGAGTATGGGGGGAAATAGTATATTCTTGTCTCCTACACACCAAAATTGAGGGTACTGTAGTACAATCTTGTACACAGAAACACATACATACAGTATGCACATTACCATAGAACTGCAAGTAGAGATGGAGACAGACGGAAGAATTGCAATCCTCGAAACTACCTTAAGTGTTCTTTTATATGAGAGTAGAAAAAAAAAACCTAACTAGTAATAGGAAAACTGCTATCAAAACCTGTTCCACAATTAGCTTCATGGTTACAGCCACAGACTGCTGAAAAATCCTGTACCTAAACACACCCATCCCCAGCAGTCCTTTTAAGACACTTGGAATCTTGCTAAGTTTTTGAGCAACAAAGGAGGAGTTTTTCTCCAGATGATACAAACCACTGCATACCAGAAGAAAACTACACACACACTGTGAAAAATATACACATAAGGAAAGCTTTTTATCTCCCAGTAACATTTTGAAACTGGATTTGCTGTGTGCCCTATATCACGTTATTAATTTTTTATCACCTTCTGCTTTAGTAAAAGAGATTCTCTGCTAAACTCATATATACAAAGCAGCCTTCAAAAACCACATCACGTGAAAGTAACATGTCTTTGAAGATTAGATTACAGGAAGGCATGCGTGCCCTTGCAAACCATTCTATCACTATCTCAAAGTACTCAACATATGCAAAGACTCTTCCAAGAATAAACCATTAACAACCACAAATATCATACATGATGGAAGCATATCATTTACAGCCTTTGTTCAGAAAAACACAAAGCATCATTTTAACATATCTGTTTTGTGATGCCAAGAGCAAATCCCAGTATGAGATACTTTTGCCTTAGGTCAGGTAAAAAATCAAAAATATTCAAATACATTATAAAGTAATTCCAAACTACAACATTTCCTGGTTAAAAATAAAGTCTGTAGGGCATACATTTCCAGTAATTACAGATGATCTATCATGTCAGTTGAAGGCACTGAAGGGAGGGAAAATTTTGCAGTTGCCATTTTAGTTCTCCCACCTACTTTCTAAACTTTTTACATAAACAAAGAACAGTGGGGTTGTGGAAAACTTGTCCACTTCCCTTTTTTGGGAACTTATGACTGGAGCTTAAAGCAAGTATTCCTGGGCAGTTTATTATTCACTGCACGTGAAACTTTACGTATGACAATCCCACAGATGCTCAAATACAGCTGTTGTAGACAAGCCAAAGTAAAATTCAAGACTAATTTAGAATGTACATAACTTTCATTTTCAGTCAAAAGACAGAACAACTGAGAAGAGGAAAAAAACACCAACATAAGCAGCAACCAAGGTGCCCTAGGGAGAAATTAAGCTTTCACCTTTGGTTTGCACTTTTTTTTAAAACAAGAAGGCAATTTATAAAAACAGGACAAATCCAGGGTACTTCAAAGGAAAAAAAAAAAAAAAAAGGCCTAGCACATTGTATAAAGATACTCTATATTGTATTATGATACACTAAGTATACTTTTCCTAACCAGATTTCTGGATACTCATACTGTGGAAACAACCTCCAGTACAACCTTCATATTCAGCTAGAGCTGCCTGCATACATTAGAATCTGTCTTCTCAGCCTTCTAATTCTCCTCAGCATGAAAATTAATTCCCTTTTCAACTGCTATAGATCAGACAAGACTTTCAAATACTCAGTACTCCAGCAGACTCCCAGTAAGATTCCTCTTGCCACCTCTGGTTTCCAAATGTCTTTTCTCAGTCCATGAGAAAAGAGTAATTCCCCCTTGCAGAAGAACAAGCATCAGGAATTGTTAACACTACTTATTTACCTTCTCAAACGTTTGTTGTCATTTAGTACAGTACTCTTTTGGTATGCTACGTGTTTTTTGGTATGCTACATGTTTTTTGAAACCTGTATTGCAAAAAGAGTCAATCCTAAATTGCATGAATTTTTATAGAAAGCACTGAGTTTGGAAGAACTGACAACCTAGATCAGTATGTGGTAGCTGCAGTCCCAAGGACTAGCACGAATATGACGCATGGAATATTAAATCTAAAGGCAAGTTTCCACTGTCATCTCTGCAAGCACTTCTCACCATGCAACTCACTTAACCTTGTGCAGTCACACACACGACAGATTTCAGACGGGCATGCTGCCAAAGTGCATTACTGAATAACCACTTCCAAGACAGCCAACTTGCTAGAAGCACATTTTTAAGGTACTTGAAATACAGTTCAGTCAAATCATTCTGGTGATAGACAGTGATCATAAATGGCTGATACAGCTAACTGTAAACCTTTGAAATCTATGACCAATACAGTAACCGTGTTAAGAATAATTTGAGCTCACATTTAAGACCATTACTTAGCTAAGTCAATGTTTATGTGCTCCATTTACATTTCCTCAGACCAAAGTTCTTCCCCAGCAGTATTAGGGAGTGACTTGCAGCACCACAAGGGACTGTATTAGGGCTCATGGAAGTAAGTAGGGCTTAAGAGAGGGCACAAACAAAGGAAAGAACCTCTACAAACACCATCACCCTTCCTCCCGCAAAAAAATTACCTTACTACTTTCATGCTAAAAAGAAGCTTCACTGCAGAATTTATTAAAGCAGGTGCAAATAAAGGGGGGGAAAAAACCCAAACACAAAACAAAAAACAACCAACCGAACAAAAAAAAAAAAAACCCACACCAAAACCCCAATACAAAAACCAACCAACAAAAACTAACCTCAGCTTAGGATGGGGAAGGAGGACTGTACTCATATCAACTTTTTTCTTGTATACATCTGTCCCTGGCCATCAGTTTAACATTTCTTTTTTCAATAATATTCTAATACAACTACCTACAGCATCCCAGTGGTCCTACATACTGCTTTGTGGCTGTAAGTGTATCCCAATCTCTCTGTCTTGAAGAGAAAGTGAACAGTTCCCCCCTCTTCCCACAAGAACCTATGGATGCATCTCGATTTCGTAGGCACAGGTCATCTGGCAGACAGGATTTGGCTCTTAAGGCTGGAATGTGGCACCAACAAATCATTCCTCTCAAAACAGGAGCACACCCTGCTTACAGACCCAACTGGCAAACCTTTGTAGCACACTGCTGCAGATTTACCAAGATCAACAGCATATGAGAACTTGTGCACAGTGCATTTTGCCTTCCACGCTATGTTCCTCCTTCTTTCACCACCAGTAAGGAAACAGGAGTAGTTCAGCTGGATCAAACCATCCATCAATGTGCTGTCTGCAAGAGGACACAACAGGAGAGGCCCACAGCAAGAGTGCAAACTGAATCAGTGTCAATGGTGGCTTGACCTTAGGAAGCATAGCCAAAGCAGGACTCTTATTATCAGCCCTCAGCCCTCCTTTTGTGGGATCTGCATTCAGATACGACAGCCATCAAAAAAAGCTCCAGTGACAAAAACAAACCAAAAAATTAATTAACATAAGATTGTAGATATTGCTCTGCTTCAAAAATTAAGGTTTGGCTATAAAAAGGAATTTAAATCTTCATTTTGACCATATATCTCAAACCAAAGATGACCAAGATAACCGAAGAGGAACTAAAAATCTCACTCTGCAAATGTATCCAGGTATGTGTGTAAACTATAAAATATTTTAAAACTGACCTTTTTCAAAAACAGATAAACTCACTTGTTTTGTTACATAGGTATTGAAATATCTTGTTCAGGGTAATTTAGAACCCTCAGGGTAATTCATTATTAATTTCACAGCCACATTTCCCAAGTGGTCTGTTTCAGAAGTCTGCATTTCTGTTGTAAGCAGACATAATACTCCATGAAGTCAGGAAATAAAATACATCTCCCATTTACAGAATGCACACACAGCCCCCTCCTTATCCTTTTAACCTCCCAGAGCCACAAGTTAATAAGAACTAATACTTCAGGGAGTAAAAATCAGACAAGACCGATGTTGTAGACTCACAAAATTAGGAGATTAAGTCTACCAGGGACAGCAAACCTGGAAGGGATAAGAAACCAGAAAAACAGTGTATTTGTTAAGGCCATCCCTGTACACTGTATGCAGAGCTGAATGACCATCACTCCACTTCAGGCAAGCATCAGGTCTATCCCACAGGTCTATCCCACAGGTCTTCTACTGCTACCCACACACAGCACCAAGCAGCCTCAGTTAAACTTGAGTAAATAGGAAGGGCCTGTTGACGTGGTTTACCTGAAGGAACAACTAACAGCAGCACTTGGTAAGTTCTAAATATATTGTTTTACTTCTCTTTCAGACTGATTCTGCTTTTAAACCAGAGGTAAGATGAGCCCACAGTAGGAAGAAGGGCAGGCATCTCTAGTTGCTGCCTTCTTGAAGGACAACCAGGATACAAAAAAATCTAGGTTCTTTCTAAATAACAGTAACTGAAGGTATTAGGCAATCTACCAAACTGTTCAACTTTAGTTGAACTGCACAAGTGGTTTTACAGATGCATTTGAAGTAAGTTCTTTGGGCAGAGTCTCTGTGCAGCAATACTGTACCGTCAGAAGTTGCTAGAGTGATGAAACACTACCAGTTCTAAATCAAGCACATCAACTTAACAGCCAAGGAAAAATGCACCAAATACAAATGAGCACTGTCTCATTTTGTCATCGTACAATTTTTAGCTGGCCTTTCCCTCTAAATATGTACAGATGAGAGCACAATTAATTATAATTCACAAACAGAACACTTGCCAGGTTTAAAATAGGAAGCACACTGTTACTGGGTTCCACCTTAGTTGTATTTTCTATGCTCTCCTTGCACAGGAACAGCTGCTTTCCAGAGTTCTTTCCCCCTACTATCTTAGCAGAGGGTATTGCTCAAGCACTACAGGAATTACGCTAGTTCAGCTCAGCTTTGGTGTCACCACACCCCCCTTTTTCCTGTCAATTCTACCTGTGCTTATACAGTTCCTATTTTACACATGTAAATGTGAGGACAGCACCTCCTAATCAAAGCCACACTCAGAGCCTCACAGGAAGGTGTGACACTTAGATTTATTTCAGTAAGACCATAACTATAAGGGAAGAGGTTAGGGATACTTGGATGTTTTCTCAGCCTACTAATCCTCTAATTAACTGCTCGGCTTACCTTACTAAATGCATCTGACCAATCTGCTTCTAGAAGACTTACAATAAACACAGCAGCTCTACAAACCTTGTTTGGACAAGTAGGTCCAAAAGATATCAACAGACTTCAGTCAGACTCTCCAGAAGTTTCATCGTACTTTTCATTTTCCAAAAACTGCATATGAAGGGCACTAAAGATGTGTATGTGTGCTAAACACCACAAAACCCAAGCCCCTTCAGAAAAAAAAAGCAGTTGTAAACAGGCTAATGTTTTGCTTCTTGCTCTGTTGAAATCTAATGTTTATAAGTAGTTTTATCTCAGTTCTAGCAGGCCTTACTCCAGCCAGGGTCACACTGAGCACCACAATGTGCAACAGAAGCCATGTCCCATCCCAGAAAAACTAAACAGGTCTTTGAACCTGTTTAGTGAACCGAGTGTTTGTACTAATCACAAGAGAAAATTAAATTGCAAGAAAAATCACAAAGAAAAGGAACCATAATACCAACAAGAGACTGGTCACGACTGTGAATAGCTATCAACCATGCCACACCACAGCAATTCATCAAAAAAAGTGGGTTAGAACAAGCACAAGAAAAAGGGTTGGTTTGATTCCTAGCAAAGTATGACTACAGTGCAGGTGAAGATTTGATTAAAATTAGAAGCCCACTTGAATTCAGCCTGAGAGTTCTGCAAGCCAAAAAAATTCACCACCATGCATAAACTTAGCAAATGCTGTCACCAAACCAACACAAGATATCAAATTGCATATCTATTATTATAGCAGCTATTTTATGAAGTTGCATTTTATCACTACCTCACAGTACTAAATTTCATTCAAAAAAATCCACATCTCCATTCACTTAAATGTAACTAAGTGAATTCCTGAAATTGCAGGTAAAAAAAGTAGAACTACTATAATGTTTACAACTAGTCACCTCATATCTTTGCCTAGTCTTCTAGGCATATACATACTTGATAGAGTTCTGTGCCCAGAGCTGAAAGTAGCACCACAATGAAAACCAAAAATTGAGCACTGTACTACAGAGACCTGGACAAACAAAAGGCCACTGCAATCTGATGCACTCTAACACATTCAAATCAAACTCTTCCTTATGTTTACATAAGGGAATAGAAAATTTACTAGTCACACATAAAATAATTCAGGAGTCTTTAGAGTTTTACACCTTAGGAAACCTCCATCCCATAGATTTTAGTTTCCAGGAAACTTCTAAAGTAGAAATCCCTGTTATACACTGCATTACAGTTACATGCAGTGGTAGTGACAACCCATACAACAGCTAAGCAATAGCTTCTAACACTAATACTAGAATTCATTGTACAAATCCACACAAATGAAGTTTTTAGCTGTGGCCACTGAGGTCTGAAGAAAATGTTATCTCCATGAACACTTTACCACAGTTACCCAGCTCATTAAGTTCACCTTCCTTTTTTGTCAAAAATGAACCATTAACTGTCTATTTCAAGATTCTCTACCAGAAACAAATCTGCCATACTTGCACAGAATCAAGCAAAGCCACAGTTGATAGCCTTCAAATTAAGAAAGACCAACTCAAAATAATACTTAAGAAAAAACAACCCAAACCAAAACACTCAGCCACTCTCAAAGTCTGGTAGTATACTGTCACAATTGTAAGAGCACATTTTCTTTCTGAATTAAGCTGGTTACTATGATTAAAAAATTCTAACAACACAGCAAATATCTTGCCTAATACAGAAATCTCTACTCAAACCACTACTTCTATCACCAGATCTTTCAAAAATTTCTTCCACAACTACTGAGTCCAAGGTAGCACACAATTCTGAGCTGCAGCTGCTAAATATCACTTGCATCAAATCACATTCAAGCCATTATTGCGTTACACAGCTGCTGTTTACATACACGTTGCATTTTCTTCCCTTGACGAGCTTCTTCCATGCTGATGTGCAGAAGCAGAGAATGCCCTTGTACGAGACCCTGCAGTGAACCTCCCCAGAGATCAGAGCCTGCGCATACATGACTGCTTTAGCTGGCTGTGCCTGACACAGATGTACTCCGGGAAATTGCTCCCCGGCCAATCGCTCCCGCTCCAGTCGCTCATCTCCCAGGCCACTGATTACGGCTACCGCGGGGTCGCACAGCAGCAGAACGGGCAGGACGGCATGCCTTCAATTCCAGCTCAGGGAATACCAAAAAAGGAACTGATACAGAGTTCCACAAGTCACATTTTCTGCATCAACAGCTGCTAACAACAGCACCAAGGTAATATTTTTTCTCTGATACAAGACTTCATTAGCACTACAAACACATTTGTACCTCAGGTCCCAGAACAGAACAACCCAGAAGTCAAACATCTGCTAAGTGTATTTATAGATGTATTATCAACCTTTCACCGAATACTCATTCCAATGCAGGTGTTTGTTGTTTGTTTTGTTTTTTACATAAGCTATATATTCTTGTTCAACAAAGTAAACTAAGGCTCCTAAAGGAAAAATCCTCTTTTTCTTCCCCTCCTGTTGAAAAGGTAAAAAAGCATTGATGTTAGCTGCAATTAATCTCATGTGTCCTCCCAGAGTAAGGTGTCTCTGTTTCAGGTACTACATGAGTAGCTGTATTTTTACCTTCCTTCAGCCCACCTTTGAAAAATGCAACCTCTAGTCCAGCAGATCAGAGCTTCATTTCATTCTTTTCCTCTTCATCACTGACATACACTAATCTCCTTGTCCCATCATAAAATGCATGGGAAAACTTGCATGGCTCTTTAAAGAGTTATCTACAACTTAACCTTTAAGACATGCCACTGCCTTGCTTGTTCTTTAATCTTCTTTTATTCCTGCATCTTGTTTGATGAGAACTCTAGTGGTGAAGCTGGACTGGGGCCACTCCAACCAACAAACAACTTGGACAAAACAGAACAAGTAACATATTGTCCATGAACTTCGTGCAAATACATTGTGCAACTATGAAGATGGTATTTATCACCTAGCTGAAGGGAAATCAGAAGGCCACATTCAGTTCCTCTCACTGCCTCAGTCCAGAAAATTCTCTAACCATAGGCTAATAAAAGTATTCTCAGATAGTGCTGACAAGAGAGTTTAAAAGTAGTTTGTTTCCACTCTGTAAATAGAAGTTCGCTCTAACGCACGTATGCATCTTTTAACTTCCAAGCTATTGAAGGGCTCCCGGATGCCATACATAAATGGCTACAAACTAAATTATTCATATGGGAAGCACAAAGTTAAACATAAATATCAGATACCCTAACTCTTAGTGATCTTTTCTAAACTGGGCATTCCAAATCACACCTATTCTTTCCCTAACACAGAGCACAGATTCATGCAGCTCTGCAGCTGCTCAGATGAATACTGAAACAGCTATGCTGAACCGTGTCCGGGTGGCTCTCCCATACTTCACTGAACTGTTCCTTAGCGTAAATCCATACCAGAAGTATTCAATTGCTACAAGTAAAAAAGATGTTTGTCTAGGTCAGCAGTGGGTGTGTGAAGAGAAAAGAGGCTGTCTGTTCTTTAGGGATAGAATAAGAGGGGTGGGAATCACACATTTGATTTTTTTTAATTGTTAAAAGTTTGGAAAAAAGCACTTGCTTGGTTTGAACACAAAGGAAAAACAATAAATCTCTCTGAAGCAGCTTATTGAAATTTCTTTATAGTCTGTAGTCAACTAAATCCTTGTTAACAGTCACTCAATCTTGGAACAAAACAAACAAACAAACAAAAACCCACTCAGAAGCAATACAAGCACGTTTTTTTCAAACAGATGGAAGTTTTTGTCTTTTAAGTTCCATACCAAAACACTTTGCGGATAAACGTCTGCTCTTCCCTTGGAGTAAATACCAGGAAAAAGCTTCCCATCAAATAGAGAACAGCAGAGCAACTTCAAACTGCAACTGTCTCAACATGTTTAACTACAGAAGTATTCTAAAACAAACTGTAGGCAAATACATTCAAAATTATCACATCCTTGAACATGTTCAGTGACAACACTGTGAGAACTCAGAGCAGAACTATTTGTGCTGGGGCAATATTTTAACCATATGTTTGATGCTGCAAAAAAAATTCTATCAATTCTATGAGGGCATTTTTTTAAATAAAAGAAACATAAGTACCTATCATGAAACACACACTTTTTTCTTCAATCTTTCCTTCTTAATTTTCACTTTTATACCCCTTCAAGTTGCACTTATTTGACCTTATCTCAATCTATAAAAGCATATTTTTGAAAGATGGGTCCAAAAGAGTCTGTACCACTTATTTAGATGAAAAAAAAAAGGATTTCATGTGAGTTCTAAAGTCTTTGAAAAACTTTTCATCTTTTCACAAGTGATATGCAATTCTGATCCCAGTCCATTATGAAGTGGCTGTGAACTGCCTTACTGCAGGGTCTGCAGAGTGTCTAGCAGGCAGAGCTTTGCTTAATCTGCCATTCTGAAATGGCAGGACATTTAAAGTAGCTGCAGTAAGCAGGACTGAGCTCTCAGCAGGATTTACCACATGAGCCTCAGTCCAGCTGCTATCGGACAGTCAGATATGAGCACAAGGAAACTGAGTGCTTGTTTGCTTGCAGAGAGACCACACTGACTCTTTAGGAAAGAATAATATAAAAAAGCAAGAAATAATTATGAGACAGCATGACAATACTTCTAAATGAGGCTTTATTTTGGAGGGGGTGAGGGGGGCCCAGGCCATGGGGGGAGTCAGGCGGGAGGCAAGGTTCTAGGGGATTAAGACCTTGAAGGGGGCAAGTTGTATGACATAGTTTAAAGTTCTTATGTCAAACACCTCTAGTGATGGATTTGTTCAAGCTTCTTATCAAAGGGGAACCTACTAACTCATATTAAGAAAACTTCCTAGGAGTTTCTTATTACAAAGAAATTAAATATAGGTTATTCCTCTAAAGAAACATTACTGCCTTAGCAAGGGAACACAGAAACCTTAGCCAGCAGTGGCTCATCATTTAATAAATTAAAAATGAAATCTAAAAGTCTTACTGCCTACAAGTATTTTTCAGAATATGATTTCTATATAACACCTGGTTCCCAAGACATACATCTGCACAGAACAGCTTCAGCTTGCCTCAGCACATACACATGGAACTGGATTTTTCCAAAAAAAGAAAGGAAAAAAAAAGATAGATGTGTTCTGTGCAGATATTCTCTGGTGTATTGCCCCAGTAGTGGAGTCTTGGGTTTCTCAGCACATTGCAGGACAGCTGTCAGAAGCCACCAGGATGCTGAGAGCAAACATGAGGGAGATCACTGGTTTAAGCCCTCCTGACATTATACAACTGCACATCATTTGGACAGCTGGGTACTTATTCTCTGGAGATCCCACTGAAATTTATAACCTGAACCCTTATTAACAGCAAGATTACTATGTTCTCTAGTGTACTATGTACTACTTGATTAATCACACCACATTCTGATCTGAATGCACTGATGATGTAGAGAAACAAAAGATGTGTGTAAAGTTTTCCAGGACATGTTCCAGGACTCAAAACCGTCCCTCAGTATAAATGGATGAAATTCACCGTGCGCCAACAGAACCTCACCAAGATCTCACAGCAGCATGTACGAGCATGGGGGCAGCATGCAAATGTCACTGAGCAAGGACAGGGAGAGTTGGGTGATTCAATTTGTAGGGGTTTTCAGGAAGTTGGGTTTTTAAACTTCCGGGACTTTTTGGGGGTTTTTTAGTTGGTTTGTTGTTTTTGGTTTTGCTGGTGTTTTTTTTGGGGGGGGAGAGCAGGTGCGAAGGGATGGTAGGGAGACACAGAGGAATTCAAAGCTGCTCACTTTACAACTGTAACATACTGCCTTCAGCTAAATTCATCTCCAGGCATTTTGGCAGCATTTTTGAGAAATATTCTAGCTTTTCTTTATCCTAAAATAGTCTTAGATCACTGTGCAAGTTCACAAGAACTACAGACCAAGGCTGTTTCAACGCTATTAAGACCACCTAAGCAAGGTCATATGTTTAATTGTTCTACAACCACTTGTACAAATATCCTGAATTATGGAGTGGTTTGGGCTGGAAGGGGACCTTGAAGATCACCAAGTTCCAATCTCCCTGCCGTGGGCAGGAACACCTTCCTCACAGTTGCTCAGAGCTCCAACCTGGCCTTGAACACTTCCAGGAATGGAGTATCCACAACCTCTCTAGGAACCCTATTCCAGTGCCTCACCACTCTCACAGTGAAGAGTTTTCTCGCAAATCTAATTTAAACTTACTCTCTTTCCATTTATCCTATTCCCCCTTGCCCTGTCACATCCTCTCATAAACAGTGCTCACATAGATGTGCTCCATCCCTCTGATCAACTTGGTGGCCGCCTTCTGGATTCACTCCAACAGATCAATATCCAAATACTAAACACTTATCCTCTAGATAATTCCCTAGAATAGATGGCACTGTTGTGAACAGCTGATGAGTCCAGATATGAAGCAGCATAATAAGAAACAGATAATTTTACCTTGTTTTTATTCACATTAAATAATTTTATCTTGTTTTCATTGACATTATTTAAACTACTTGCACAAGAAGGCCTTTCCCTGACAGCAGATCCTCAGGAGATAAATAGCAAAAGAAAAAAACAAAAACATTTAAAAAGTTAAACCATCCAATAACTGAAGACAAGTTGCTGAAATACAACCAAACCAAACTACACCCAAAGAGAACAGCTCCTTGACAAGACCATCAACCATAGTAGCTAATAAATAAAAGAATCCTTTCTATGAATTGTGTAACTTTTGAATGATTATTCAACTATATGCCATCCCACAGAAAAGCAAAAGACTGAATGTCACCAATTCACATGAATTCAAGGCCTAATTCTTCAGCTTTCCCTGTGTCTCAAATTCTATACTCATGTAACTGCATCCCAGTCAAATCAAGTATCCGTACAAAAACTTACTGACAACACACATTCACTCTTACAGTGAACAAAAATTACTATCTACAAATCAGAAGTTAGTAAGTCATAGTGGTAAGGCAATGTTTCCAATATCTATACGTAACTGATACAGGAGGAGGAATCAGCACTCTGCTGGCCCACAACATTTCTTTTTAGTAAGAAGGCAGAATAGAAGTTTAGTCTCCGCATGCGGAGTTCAGGAAACTGAGCTACAGCAGCATTACGTCATAAATTTTCAGCTAAGTTCTGTAACATACAGGATTCAGGTGCTGTCATCTGCAGATTATTTTAATGAAATAATTAAAAAACAAACAAACAAACAAAAAACCAAAACCAAGACAAAACCCAACAAATTAAAAACTCCACAAGTCACACCTCCAAAGATATGCTGAAAAACTTTAAGGTATTTAAAATCCTTGTAGCATGAATGCCAGTCAGATTATTACCACTGTTACACATGCTGAATATCAGCCAGCCACCAGTTTACTAGCAAGCCTCTACCACAACAAATCCATGGCTACCAAAAAACCCAAGTTTTAGTAATCCACATGTATTTTATTAATAAGGCAGACAGTACCAGAAAGCTGCAATTCCTGCTTCGTGCTAGTGCTGGCCAAAATGCGAACCCGCAACATACCAGATCAGGGAACTGATCCAGCAATAAAACTGCACTGATGGTATTTTGCCACTTCAATTCGGATGCTGCTCAGCACCAGTGAGGCGCAGGCAGGGGAGACTGCTGAGCGCAGGGGATGTAGAGCAGGATCAGGGGGATCAGCTCTAGTGAAGTCTGACTTGGACTGGAGTGGAGCCACACACTTCCACTGCTGTAGCTTCACATCTCAGCTTGGAGAAATGCTGAGGTACCAGTCCCATCACCTTCCACTCTTCTCATAATATTTTGACAATGCAACATCTTTGCCTCACACTGAATCTGACGCTTTCTCATTTCTGCCCCCTTTGCCTTTCCTCACTCTCACAAGCACCAGGCTCTTTCTCTGCCCTTGCACACACTGACACGATGCCTTCCAGACTAAGGGACACCCAGAAGCTGAGGGGGCACATCCGCCACAGCCACATGCACACACACGGGGAACGCGCCAGAGGACATGGTAATGCTGGTGCTACGCAACTCACAGGATGAACTTTGACAAGCATTGCTCTGGCTACCTCTAAAAAGTAGGCATGACACACTGTCACTTGAAAAGAAACCAAAAATTCTGTGCTACTGTCAATTTGGAAATGTAGACGCTTACAGCTGAATAGAAATGGTTCAATTACATGAAAAATGAGGCCAGACTGGCCTCAGTCTTTGATATTATGCACTCAGGCTACTACAGAGTCCTGGGCAAGGGAAAGCTGCCCAAGAAGCTACCAATTGTGAAAGCAACTACCAGTTGTGAAAGCAAAGTTCTTCAGTACATGCGTAAAGGGGAAAAATCAAAGTCGTCAGTGGTGCCTGTGTGTTTGTGGAATAGAAGTTTTTGGCTTATTCAATTTTTTCTAATAAAGACAATGTGTAAAAGGAGCAAAAAACCCCCACCAAAACTACCAGCATTGGTGGTTCAGTGGTTAGGGAGGTGATTCCATAATCAGAGCCACTCTAGTGAGACTCCACCTGGTTCCCAGCACAGGAAGGACATGGACTTGCTGGACAGAGTCCAGAGGAGAGCCACCAAGATAATTAAATGGATGGAAAACCTTTCCCCGGACGAAAGGCTGAGACAAAGTCTCCTGCACTTCAAATGGAAAGAGAGTAGACTCACATTAGATATCAGGAAGAAATTCTTTAGTGTTGGGTGGTGAAGCACTGCAACGGCCCAGAGAAGCTGTAGCTGCCCACCCCTGAAAGTGTTTAAGGCCAGGCTGGATGGAGCTCTGAGCAACCTGGTCTAGTTGAAGGTGTCCCTTTCCATGCTAGGGGTGCTAGAACTAGAAGACTGTGTCTTCCAATCCAGATCATTTCTTGATTCAATGATTCTGATTATAGAATGAACATGTAATTCTGTTAACATTCATTCCAGAAAACTAAAACTGCCAAGTCTTTTTTGAGCTTGTAGGGTGGTGTTTAAGGTTTTGTTGGAGTTTTTCAATGGCTTCAGAAGCTGAATCAGCTTATGGGAAAGGAGAAAGGATGTAGTGGGAATAACATTTTTCCCTTTCAGAAATTGGGAACTAGTTAATCCAGCTCACCCTTATCAGGAAGCCATATTTTAAGACACATACTTTCTGGCCAAAATTTCTTCCATTTTCCCCTTGTATTCTTAAGCACAACAGTCTTAAAAGTCTGAAAAGCCTGAAATAAAGACACTGCTAGACAAAAACTGTCAGAAATTTCTAGGAGTCATTCCAAGGTCCTTCAGAAGGACCCACTGAAAGGACATTTGAAAGAAGATCCACTTCTGTTTCTCATTTGTCTTGCCTAATACCTTGTTAGAGTATACAAATGAGCTCTTTTAGTTTCTGTTTTAAAAAGCAAGCAGCTGAGTTTCTGATGTATTAAGGGTAATGCTTCCACCATGTTCAACTAGCAGGTTTTGAGAGAAGTCAGTTTAGAAGCAAGGTGTTGATGCTGACACAACTGACTCATGCACATCACTGTATATGGTACTTATTTTACAGGAAAGATCAGCTGATGAAATGCAAAGAGAAACCAAGACAGCGGTCTAAAATTAGCCAAAAAAAGAAGTAGGCTACCACTTTTGTAGCTGCTTCCTTCTTTGTCTCAAGGACAACTACTGATACTGGTTTTATTTAGAATTTTATTCGTTTTTGCTTTGTGAATAATCACGTAAAAGACAATCTACAACACAGTACTTTTAAGAAAGACACACATTCCTCTTGCAAAGACAAAAAAAATGCTGCAGGATTCTTATTGTAAATTTATGACTTGAGGGGCTACTTAGTAAGAAAAGTTGACAACACGTTGCAGGCAGATCAGATACTCTTCATTTGCTTAACACTTAGAATTCTCTACTTCAGAGAGCATTAGCATGATTTGCATGGAAGTTCTAACCAGCCAAGAACTATTAAAAAGGGTGCTCTCTGAAAAGGCATTTTTTATTATATTAAAATGAACAACAGAAGCTACCCTCTTCCTAATAAAGCCATAGACCACATTTTCATGCACCTTAACCTGTACACTACCATCCAATAGCACAAATACATGCTCAAGGAAAGACAATTTATTTGAGACAATAATTTTAAGGGAAATTGGAGCATGTACAACAAAGAACTTAGGCTTTTGGCTTTCACACTGACTTCTGGAAGACAGACAATTATCTAGCCTTGCATAAAGTCTACCCATAAAAATTCTGCTGCCATGGTTTTCTTGTCAGGCAAATTTGAACATGCAGAGTAAACTTACACCAGCCGTGCTCCTTGTGATGCAATCATAGCAATTTTGACCAGCCCTAGAACTCTAAAGCTGGCATCAATAAATCAAAGTCATTGCCCTAGACATAAAGTCTCCTCCTGCACTCTCTGCCTGAACTTGAAACAGCTTTAAGATGTCCTTACAAACATAATTGATACCATTAACAGATATAAAAAAAATGCCATGCCAAATGCACAGTAAAGCAAACATTAAGACAAATACATAAAATACATCATCCAGCCTGGAGATCTAAGCAAAAGACTTTCCAGCAATGTGAATCAAATACGCTACACCCAGTGGCTACAGGAACTTTATCTTAACATTTTTAATTCAGGATTTCACAGCTAGCAGGGAATTTTTAAATACTGAAAAGAATGCAAGAGTTATTCTAGTCAATGGCAATTGTACTTGGCAACCAAATGAATTTTCTACACGTATCAGATAAGGAAAAATAGAGAAAGTAAAGAAAATTGCTTTGTGTTTCTCATTATTTAGAAACCAAGCCTCTAGAACTAGTACTTCTTTCCAATACTATCAAATCTGTAGATAAGCCACCTACACAGAATCCAATACTTCCTTTTACTGTGGCATATAAAATATGAACAACACAGCCTACAGCCCTGGGGATGTGTTATGATATCAAATAAATTTCTGCAATCAGGATCTTAATTATATATGCATTTATACAACTTGAAATGTTCAGTTGGGTTTTTCTGGGAGAGAAGTACATCTTTACAGGGTGGCTTTTGGTAATCAAAAGCACACAGCTTTCATCATTCTATAATTCCAAAAGACTGTTCCACCTCAAACTGATACAGAAAAGAATTTGAAAAAATAAATATGAGATACATGAGAAACAACAGTTAAGTTTTATTGAAACTTTCTCACCTACTCCAAAAAGCAACAAATAAAGAAATACTTAAATAGGAAAACTTTGAACATCTTGAACTGCCTTTATGAACTGCCCATGTTTCTAATGATAAAGGTCATTTTTCCAGTGTTACTTTACTTAGGTCTGGCCACACAAAAAGAAATCAACCTATCCACCAAATCATTTGTATTTATTCTCACATTTCTTCACAGGACTGACTCTACAGAAGAAAATCGACTGCCTGTAAACCAGGTTAGGAAAGTATCACCAGAAGCAAGCTGTAAAAATTTCCCCCATACAAAACAATCAAACTGGCTTCTACTGCACTCTAACCTTAATCAAATGAGATTTTATCTGAATAAGACATTAAACTTTGGCAGAAAACCGTACCTTTTTATTGACATTTGAATACACTTTGATATTTGGGGCAGCACAACATCATAGCTTTTGGTTATCTTAACATCAACTTCAGAGCTTCTGTCTGAAACATAATTCATTTAAATAGAAGTAACAATTTCATATCTGATTTTAACAACCTTTTACAGACTTAAAAGCTGAGGTTTCCAACAGGACCTGTCTTTTCAATTTAAAACACTTTCATTATTGGTTATCAAAATCAACACTAGCAGAAGCATTGTTTTGTGGGGTTTTGGTTTTTTTAAAGCATGTAAAGCAAAATTATTCAAGCACAATGAGACAAATAAATGGCTATTTTAAAATATTTATAACCAGGTCAACTGTCTACTAAAAGCTTTTTATGCCGTCTGAGATCCCTGCGCATTGACAGGGACTCAAAGAAAGGGTGAGATGCCCTTTTCTCTCTGGGACAGAACAACTGTGCCAAAAGGAAGCTCTCCCATTAAAGGAAAACTGAACCGCAGTTCACTTTAGAATTACAACATCCATACCAAGACACTAGGGGGAACCTGAGAGCATTCCACTTCAAAAATCTGTTGCACACGCTTGATCCTGCCATTAACCCTAAATTTTCATTCATGAACAAGTGATGTAAATAGACAAGGGAAGAGAACTTTTTGCAGACAACTGAGATCGTAATGCTTAAGCATTTGAAATGTAGTCATACACTGGGAAAAAACAACAGCATTCTGAGAGCCTCAGACAGGAAGCTAACATACAGTAGTACAGAGAACATCTATCATTCTTTCCATTCTTGCAGTTCTTCCAGTCTTCTTTATTGGAGAAAATTATGACACTGCATACTCAAAAACCAAGAAAATGATGTTAAACAAAAACCAGTTCAAAAAGCTGCAATGCTTCTTTACCCTTAGGGTTTAGAAAATGAAACAAAGCAGCCTAAAGAAAAGTTTGCTCTACGTATTTGAAGCTTGTTTCCACTTTTGACTCATTCCATAATGGATGTAACTTTTACATTTTTGGTAACACATAAAATCTTATTAGCAACTAAAACCTTATTAGCAACTTCCACACATTCATAAACATGCCTGTTTTCATAAACAGAATCACATTGCACAACAGGGAACTACATCACAATTCAGACTTTTGGAACCACTGTGTCAGCAAGTTTCACTTCTACTCTGGGTGCTAACTCTGGGTGTTCTACTCTGGGTGAATATGCAGGAGAACCACACTTTTCTAAAAGTCCTTTTAGAAGCATTAGAAGACAAAGGTAGGCATACAGTTATGAGAGATGTCATCAGCCACATTCACAGCCTAATACTTTATAAAGAGGATGGAGGAAGAGGGTGATAGAAGAGCATTCACTAAGGATTTCCTAAAATTACCCATTTTATTTTTATTTACATAATAATTTTCTTACCTCTATGTACTTATTGATATTTTAAAGCAGTATTACGTCCCATAACTAAGCTTTCCCAAAAACTCCAGTATTCTTTCAGTTAACCATTCATGTATTTTCCAGGTGTTGCAAACTAACTTGACTCTTTTTTACTGTTACCAATAGAACTGTCAATGTGTATTAATAAAGCACAGATATTTACAGTTGGACTCGAAGATCTTAAAGGTCTGTTCCAACCTAAATGAGTCAATGATTTCTATGATTCTAAAGGAGAAACATGAGTGCTTACACTGCTGAAGTGGAACATCCTTAATATTTTGTATTAATTCTGAAGCACTAAGTGAAACACAATCTTTCTTACACTAATCTCTTCACCAAGATTTTATGAACAAACAGCAATGAAGTCACAACACACACAGAAAAAACACTCTGCTTAAGTTGCTTTCATCGGAAATTTGTGAAACCACAGAGGAAAATTTTAACTATTGCAAATTAGGAAAGCACTGAAGGAGCCATTCAAAAAAGGATGTTACTAATACACGATCTAAGAAGGCATAAACGTAACTCACCTACACTACACTGTCTTGACAATCAGGCACCACTTCTTTGCAAAGTGAGCAGCCTTGAATTACAGGCATTCTCTATTACAACAACAGAGATACACACGATGAAAGTCACCAGTAAGTATTTAAAATCAGAAACCTCACTTAGCCCTCAGCTGCCAAGGAAGACAAATTGCTCAATCTTCAGCTCTCTGATGTGCTGTAGTTATATGCTATAGCACTTTCCAGGATGAAAAGAAGACTTGATTGCTATCAATCAAGTCTTAGAGGGTCTTAGAATACCATGACAGGACTACATCCAATTATCCAGTTTAAACCAAGTAATTCCAGCTGCTTCATTACATCTAGTCTCTGAACAACTTTGCTATAAGCCATGGTTCTCATTAATAAGACTTCTGTCAAACTACCTGCTACAACTAAGTTTAACACATTAACTTACATAATTAGTAGAGTTCACTTAATGAAGATCAGCTTCCTCATCACTAGTGAATTGCACCAAGAGCTCTGCTTCTTTTACATGGGCTCATTTAGACTCTTGCTGCTTCACTGCTAACCAGTTTTCAGGTTTGGATTTTCTGATTTGGACTGATATAAGATTACTGATCTTTTATCATATACAATATAAAGCATGTAACTTGTTTCGAAACTTTTTGTCCCCACTGGTAGGGTAAAATTAGGAGATCACTGCTCATGACTGTCCCAGAGCATGATCACTATGTATATCAAAAGAAAAACAGGAGTATATTTATAGGTTCTTCAATTTCTGATACTTCTAACAATGCTGCCTTCTCAGAGCCTAGAGTGTTTAGAAGTACTTTCTTCAGTACTCTGAACAGAACATGGTAGAGAGAACCAACAAAAGAATATAGTCACATACAGGGCATATTTACATTTCAGCTTTTATTACTATCTACCTAGAATTAATACACTGGAAAGCTGCTGTGGGTCTCTGCCTATAACGCACTTCACTTGGAGCTTAGCAACTCATGCCAGAGTTGAGAGATAGTGGCACAATAATATGAGGAATGTTATACTACTTAAAAGGAAGTCAGTTTTCAATAATATGTGAAGCAGTATATGAAAGAGAAATACTGCTGAGTTGCAAATGCCTCCTTCTCACTTTAACTGAGAGACACTGGTGTTCAGCCACCAAGAAAACTTCTCTCCATGCTGCAGTATAAGTCACTGTCAATCTTGCAGATATGTGGAGTAAGCACATCAATTTTTCAGTCACAAAGTACATTTTCTTACAGAAAGCATCCTGTGGGAATCCTTTGACATCACAGGCTCACTGCTCACACAGAACAGGGCACTCAGTGACAATCCAGTGCCCTCAAGGCCATCTGTCTATACAGAATCAATTAAGTTGGAAAAAGCCTCCAAGATTATAGAGACCAACCTTTGACCAATCATAACCAGATGATGTTAATGACAGAAGTCAGGCAAGCCTCACTCTAACAATGAAAAGCACTGGATACCAAATAATAAATCACAATAAAGGGGGAAAGGGAGAACTACAGCCTTGTCAAAACACCTAAAATTTGTCTCTCCTACTTGCTGTTGCACATTAATTTTCAGTGGAATTCTCAAGAATTACCTTGACCACGGAACCTACCAGAAGGACAACACCACGCTCTACTTTGTCCCACTTCACCTCCCACAATAAGCCACTTTCTTGATCATTACCTTACCTTAATGATTCCTATGTAAACAAGAAGACACTGAAAGCAGTTCCCAGATTATTCTCCTCTTTTCTACCTGATACTTGACTTCAGGAATACTACTGCAGTTAAAAATGTTTATTAAGGACCTGTTAGTGACGAGTTAGATTTGTACAAAAGTATTTCGATGTAGAACTCTACAGGAGACAAGTTCTCCAAATAAAGGTCATGTCCATTCTTTTCTGTAACAATACATAACTTCTTCCACTTAAATTTAGTACACCTTAAAGATAAATACATATATACAAACAATCTGTTCACCACCAAAGAGCCATTGTTCAGCTTTCATTAAATAGTACAGCATATTGTACATACATTCATGGTACTTGGATTTTTTTTTTAGCAACCCTCAAGACAGAAAGGAATTTTTTTCTATCTTCCCCCAAGAGCCTGTTTTATACCGCAGTACAACTGAAGCTGGAAACAAGTTTTCCATATCATGAAGTGACCATAATACATAAAACAACATAAAACTGCTTACAGTCTTATTTACAACTGATTCTCTGAGCTTGACTATAGCAGTAACACAAGCCATAAGACAGAAGCAACCATGTCATCTTGGAGGTATGTATTTCTTTACTTTTCACTAGAAATTCAAGCATGTTGTACAATTATATTTTATTTCCAGAAACAAGCATGGATACAAATACAGATTCTCCTTCTGTCATTTCCAAAAGTACTCAGCTCCCCAGCTACAGCCACCTTGGGTTCTCAACAGCTTTCACAGCACCTGACATCCCTACTGACACTGCCCATGCCTATCCCCAGCTCTTGCTACCTCTGCAGCCTCTAAAACAAACTTAAACCTCTGTTTGGAAATACTGCCACCATCTCTAGAAGCCATTTCTGAAAACAGATACACATTTTCCTGGGTCCCTGCTGCTTTAAGCACCACCAAGTTCGTCTTCTGGCTACAACCTCCTTCAGCACCTGGAAGCGGACACTTGTGACTTTACTCAGAATATGAACCAGTGGCAATTTCAACTCAAGAGTATTCTGCAGCAATCTCTTAGGGTGACAAGACTAGAGCTTTGAAAAAAAAGCTTTTTGAAAAGTTATTATCTAAACAATGGTCATCAAGCACTACACATTTCTTCCAAGAACAGCCAAAGACAAAAGATGCCTTTTTTCAGAAGGCTGAAGTTCATTATTTGTTAAGACATCAACACAGTTTTCAAAGTGGTATCTACTCTTCCACCTCTCACCCAGAGAAACTCAGCTATAGAGTTGATACATGTGGACTAGAAGCAGGCCTGTTTTGAAGGCTACTGTTTTCACATGCAAATGCTCACCTTTACATTGCCTCCAGGATCCAGAAGTTTACAATCATCAGGCATGCAGCCTGGGCTACCATAAATGCAAATGCGGTAAATATCCAGTCATACAACAACTCACTGAATGTGACAGAGAGAAATTCATAACCTTATTTTGCAAAGCAGTGTATTTCAAGCTATTTCTGTATTAGGAGTACCTAAAATCACATTTACCAAATGGCTCACAGTAAGTTGGCCCCATCGCCAATAAGAAAAGTACATTGAACTTTCTTGTTTGCCTGGCTCTTCAAAACCTTCTGTCCATGCAACGCACAGAATACAAGTAGTAGGTATATTCTTTGACCTTGAGCAGATCAAATTTCCTCAGATCCCTATTTATATTTTGCCCTTCATTTATACCTTTACAGCAAAGGCAACTTACTCATGGCTCAAGAATTAAGCATTAAAGCCTCAGACTAACGTTATTTGGCTTCACTCAACAGAATATGGCCATCTTCATCCTGAACTATAAGCCAACAGGCTACCTACCAAGCCCATCTGCACTACGCACAAGTTAAAAAGAATTGGAATTTATTTGTGACCATAAATGGACTAACTTAAGTACACCTAATCACATAAAACAAAAGTGTTTGTTGTTTGAGAATTAAGTTTCCTATCATGTCAAAATAATTTGGTGGACATCTGCTCCATTAAAAAATAAAGTTAGCGTACTACCTCTATTTAATTTTTTCTCTTTCCCAGTGATCAGATTTTTTAACCTTTTTCTGTGTGTTCTGCTCTAAAGGTTCAAATCCATAATTTTATTCACAATTCTATAATTTTTTAAAAATAAATCTTAATTCCATTGACTTTTAGGAAAAATACTCTCATCTTCTCAATAAACTATTCTTCTTCAGCTAAAGCTCTACCTAAAGCATCTGTGTATAAAAACAAGGCCCAAAAATATTTATTCTTACAACACAGAGAACCATGTACATTTACATATTTCAGTAAAAGCAGTCAAAGTTGACCTAACAAAATACACTACACAAAATGCTGAAAAAAACCCTCTGCTCTGTTTCTAAAAACATGTAAAACAGTTGTAAGCATTTCATATAGCAACAGCAGTTAAGGCAGGTAATGGATGGCAACACTGATGCCAACAAGCAAAAGAAAAGATTGTTCTTTTTCTGATTGACATGTATCAGCAGTTTGAAAAACTCAAAGATTTCCACAAAAATCAGTTAGAATAGCTTTAATCAAATTACTACCTAAAATTTAAGCTGGTTTTGTAAACTTAATTTATAAGCTGAATCATTATCTATCTGCAATTCTACCAAATATCAATCGTAAGCATATCTGCTTTATTAATTTCCTTTTTGATATCTCTCAATTGCATGCAAACACAGCAAAGTTAACAATCAAAAAAAAACAAGCTGAAAAAGGAAAGGATCCCTGCTACTCTTGGGTTTTATCACTTCCTTAAATGAGTCATAACAATCATCAGATGCTATCTGTTTGTTTTTATATAAACAGTTTTAAAATTCATGGCTGGTAGGGTGTAGTCATTTGACAAACAAAATGAAGAATTTACCACGAACAGGAACACCAACTGTGGCTATTCAGTAAGAAGTTTCTCATTTCCTTTTTCGTACACAAAGTCTGTCTGGAAATATGTTTGACATGTTAAAGAAATGCATGTACTTACATAATAGTATATCCTCATAATAGTGCTATACAAGCCAAAGGGAAAAAAATTCCAGTAATCAGTAGCCTAAAACAAGTCATAAGTTTAAATACAATCTTTCCAATAGCTTTTTTTTCTTTAATAGAAACAAAGAAGCAATAAATCTGGCAGTAGTCTAAATAATCCTACCTTGTTGCTTAGAATGCTAAATAAAGAGTGTGCAATCAGTCCTTTGACTTCACAATTTAGTCAGAGAACCCACAGCATACCTTCTTTGAAACATTCTTTCTGGTGAGCAACAGATATCACAAACAAAAAGAAAAAAAAAATAGGTTTTTCAGAAATGGAAGCATCTCCAGTGTGGTAGAACTGTCTCTGTTCTATATAATGAGGTATTTATTAAATGCTTAAAGGGGAAGAGACACCTATTATTACAGGCTCATGATCTGGCAAAATATGAATATGAAAATCTGTTCTGTTTGGTCCCTCCAAGCTGAGAAGCCAAGAAGTAATGCAACATCGGCCAATGCAACAGCCCCAGCCAACTAAAAACTTTAATAATTATATTGTTACTGAATATTTGCCTTGAAGAAATAGCAGTCATCAAAAGTTTACAAAGTTGTTAAAATAATACTGACATGATATGCCCATCAAAAACCAGCTGCAGGTAGACCAAAGCATTCACATGAACATATGTGATCATAATCTATACTGTGATATAGATCACAGTCTATATTGTGAACAGAACTGGATGGTAGTGTCAGTTTCACAACATAAACCTGAGTGCAGCACATCGATCTCTTGGGGCTCAGCCAACAGATGTCACAGCAGTTCACTGCCCAAGCTTCGAAGGGCCCCGAAATACCTTTCAAGTTCGTGCAAGGTTACAAGGCGAAGTCTCCAAGGAACAGGAGCCAAAGGAACAGGTACCTCAGAGGTCCCAGTGCCAAGACCTGCACAGGGAGGATGTCACCATGCAGATGCTGGCCTGCAGGAAGCCGCTGCTGCTCCTCCCTGGCTCACTGCTGTCAGTCGCAGTGGCCTCCCTCACCCTATGGGAGGTGTGCTATCTTGGAGGTGCTGAGCAGGCCAGGGAAAAGAGCTGGAGGAGATAAACACGTGGCACAATAGGGAAGACAAGATAAGCAGGACTCCTAGGAGGTCTGCTGTTTCCCGAACAACATTTTGGAATAACTGAGGCTCATCCCATCTTCAAATTACTGGACTTTCCTCCTTATCCATACGGAAGCCAGTGACACTTCCAAAATATAACTACTGACCAAATCAAGAATGACTGCTGAGCACTGTGGGCAAGGAAGCCCATGCGGTGTTTCTCAGTCTCTCCAGTGAGAAGCAAAAGGTTTAGGGCAGATTACATGCATCCAGAGGGTCAGCATATGGTTGTTAGCAGAGCTATGACCACAGAAACCTCTTCCTAGAAGAAGGCTCCATCTGACAAAGTGTGGCAAGAGTGTATTTGTCACCAGGCATAATAAATCTGTGAGTATGGCTTTAAACCAGGCATGGTGGAGAAAGGTTGTCACACTGAGAACTGAAGATGTGGGAACACAAGTCAGGAGGCTAACACACTTCCCTTGTGGAAGTGGCCTGTCTGTGAACCCATCACAAGTGCTTCTACACAGCGTGGGAAGTAACAGGACCTAGTCCATGCACCACTGCAGAGCTATAACCTCATGGGAATTAGAGTGAAGGTGGGACAGCTCACATGGCTGAGGTGCTACAATGGAAGGTCAGAAGCTCTTTAGGAAAAACAGTCTGGAAAGGTAAGGAACATGGGTTTCAATCTATGCAAATGGATAGCTGGAACACACCCTGCTTGGCTTGGAATGAGTGACAAGGCATTGAAGACCCTATAGGTAAGGATCAGAGAACAGTCCAACAGGGGCAACTTTGTACTAGGTGCCTGCTACAGATCTCCTGATTAAGAAGGGACCATAGAAAAAGCCTTCATTTGAAAGCTGAAGGAAACTTCATGATTGCAGACATTCCAGGACCTAAAATGACTAGTATCTGCTGGTAGGATATAGCCAACACAAGCACTCCATGAATTTTCTTGAATTTGTTGAACATTACTTCTTGGTGCAAGTCATCAATGACCCAGCTAGTGAATACGGTCTGCTGGCCCTGGTGCTCACAAACAAGGAAGAAGCAGATGGAGAAGAAATCATGGAGTTTAAAGCCCTGTGAGAGATAAAAAGACAAATACTACAGCATACAGTGCACAACCCAGTACACAGTTACAACATGGCACTTCAGCAGGGCAGATTCCACCTTATCCAGGGATCTGCTTGGCAGAATCTCCCAGAAGACCACGATGGGAGGCGAAGGCAAAGCCTGTGAGTATGGCTGACCTTTAAGCATAACATCCTCAAAGCACAACATGCAGGAATTCAAGCAGGCCTGACAGTGGACCAGAGTGAAAGAAAAGGGAACCTGTGGCTGAGCTCAAATGCAAAACAAAATAAATGAAAGTCAGAAGGAGGAGTGGGAGGAATATACAGACATTATCTAACTGTGCGGGGGTGGAGTTAGATAAGCCAGAGTTCTGTGGTGGCTGAAAGTAAAAATGGATGTGAAGGGCACTATAAAGGGGAGAAAACATACTTTATTTTTTTCATTCAAAGGAAGTTATACAGCAGAAACAGAAAATAAATCTTTGTACAATAAGGTGTTATTCACACCAGCATCTGCTAGCCATCCTTTACTTAAAAATGTAAGAGAAAATCTGAAGAATTAGGGCTTCTAAATGTAAACTGGAAATCTGATCAGTTAGCAATAAATGTGATTTACTAGCTGTATTAGCTTACTCATAACCCTATCTAAAAGAAAGAAATCACGCATGCTTCCACTTAGCATGATTTTTGAGATCCAGAACACAGCACTCTGAATCTCTTGACACAGCAACACAATTTTTGCACTGAGAAGCAGTCACAGTGGAGAAATGGACACCAAACAAGATTCTATTACAACAGCTCAGTGACCAGATTTGCTTTAACCTCTTTCTGTTCTTTAGTAACAAAGACATACATGTAAAGCAGGCTGATTAGAGATTCTCTGGTCTTTGATTATAATATGCTAGTGACACAATCAGCGTGTTCACGATGTTCAGAGGCAGCACTTCTTGTGGAAGCAAATTCTTAACTTTTTCTAGCAAGGAATTACTGGCATCATCACCCCTGCCATAAAATAGGTATTTACAATAACTTAGCTGCCTTTTTCTTTATTCCAAAATAGATCCCAGTCAAGACACAGCCAGCACACATTTAGTAGACATTACTCATGGAAAATGAAAAGGAATCAGCCTAGTGCAAAAATGAGTAAGGGAAAAAATAAATCTTCACTTTGTATTTTAGGGAAGCATAGTTTTTTAAGACAGTATTTCCACATACACACTCTCAATACATGCCTCCACAGTAAAAACACAGTAACTGAAAAAAACAGCCAAGTTTTCATACAAGTCCCCAGCTCACCCCACCTGCAAGCAGATCTCAGCACTATAGCTGCACTGTAAAAGCAATAGTAGAAGAGGGCAGAGTAGGTCAAACAGCACAATTCCAACATCCAGGGGATGCTTCTCTGTAATTCCCACTTCCTCTCCACAGTTTCCACCCACATGCCTCATTCACAGGAAGCTCTAGTTTGTTTGGAGGCAGACTCCAGACATTCTGTTAAACTGGGGCAACAGTTTGACAACAGGTGTCCAATCCAGAGGCATCTATTTAAGTTTAAAAAAACCTTCTAGTTGATTTTCAACTTTAAAATATTCTGGTATTTCAAGATCTAGCAATATCTTAGCACTACTGCCAAGAAAGTAAGTCTAGATGCCTTACAGCACAACTACATCTTATGAAAAATATCAGTACTTATTCTGTATAAATTGTAGAAAATTTAAACTTCCAATTAGTTTGAAAAAGAAAAACAACAACAACAACCCTGAGACACAAGGAATCTCGAAATCTCTCACAGCAGGATTCTGGGAAAGAAGATGACTCACCTATACCTCACAAAGCATCATATATTGAGAGTTCAAATTAAGATTTGAATAAGGTTCTACTCTTCAAGTTGGCACTGTGTTAATCTAAAATCATCTTCAAAGCACAAGACAGAAGAGTAGGGGAAAGGGAAGGTCTAGGTGGCCTACATTACTAAGGATATAATGCAGAGGCAGAGACAAACTCAAAAAAAAAGCTCTTAGAAAAGAATATGCTGAAGGAAGATATAAGATAACACAATGAGTACAGGACTGGGAATGCTTCTATGAAAATGGGACTTGCTAGAATTAATAAGCCAGGGGTATTTCAAGCTTATGAAGCACTCCAGCATTGCTGAAATAAGACAACTGATGCCAGTATATCCAAAAAGGACAACCATTTCATTGCATAACTTTGAGTCATCTTAGTTTAAGGGACTGCAGGAGGAAAAACAAAATCTCAAAAAGCTCAAAAAACTTTGAGCTAACAGCCTTTCCTGGGCAGAAGTCACAAGAGCATCCAAACTGCCAGACAACACCATCATGGATCAATATTCCGAAAAGTTACTTCAGGCAATACGAGGTGTACAAAGGCTACACAGCTCTACTCATGTGACACTAGACAATTTACAGAGACAATTGTAATTCCCACAACAAAAAGAAAAAATTCACTTTTTCCTCCACATTTATGAAAACAGAATAGTCTTCCTGCTGTACAGTCCTGGCACTGTTATTGGAAGAATAAAACATTTTTTAGTCTTCTCTGAAGGTAAAGAAATGATTGAAAAATTTTAAGCCATCCTCTAAAGATAAAATGACTGAAAACAGAAAGAAAGTTTTCCAAACTTAGGTAAATAGACACACCGATACATAACTGAAATGGCTCCATCTAGTGGTTAAAATGTACATTTTATAAGTTATGGCATTCTCTTGCAGAGAATTTAATTCCCTGAAACAAGGAACTCTGAGGCTGCCACATACAAACACAAGACTCTTAGACAGATAATCTCTTCTAATAACTGTCGAGACATGCCAGCAAGGCAGATCTGGGATATTTCAAACACACAAAGTTAAACATTGGTCTTTTTTTAAAAAAAATGTAATATTTTTTTTAAAATAATGTAATATTTTCATCTACTGGTAATTTTGCAAATAGAGATTTAGAAATGCAGATGTATAAGAATATTGCAAGATGATCTGTAAAAGAATCGAAATTCTCATTTTACCATTTTCTGATCTACACACTTAGGTAGTACCTGGTGCTCATCTCTGTGTCCTTATTTACAAAACACTCATTTGAACTTCACTATTCATATCACTATTTCAAAACATTAGATGGACATCTATCGTCATTTTACCAAAAAATCTGATGTGTCCCTAAACTTTATCATTCCAGAATGTGCTATACCAAAACCACGACAATATTCATTGGAGACCTTCTCTAGAATAGTTTGAGTACACTCAAAGTTAAACATTGGGTTTTTGTGTGACACTAGTTACAGAGCAGTTCTATTTACTAAGTATTACTACTGCTTCAGGGTCACTAAAGGTCCTGTGCAACAGAGACCCTTGTGTGAGGGGCATCCATATTCAAAGGCGCACAACGAATTTGTTGACATGTCAAAAGTCACCAGCAGAAGCAGGTAAATGACATGGATATAAACCAACACCTCCTCAACTTGTATACCCCCAGCTTATTCTGGACAGAAAAGAGACTACTAAAATGAAGTGTAATGGAAGTTCTCAAATAACACAGGTTTTTGACATCCATGGTAACTTCAAGAACTCAGAAAGACTGCCAGACCTACACTTAAAAGCTTCGAGGCCCACAACACAATGCAAGCTGTACGAGGCTCGCACTGTACCCAAACAGCGCAACCCAGAAATGCAACTTGTCTCTCCAAAGTCATACTTCTGCAGCATCGCAGTCTGCAAGGCTGGCAAGCCAGTCCAATTCTCTGATCAGGGCTGTTTAGCTAGGGCACTAGCTATAACTGTACTGCTTTAACTTGTGCAGAGCATTTGTTCAGCCAGATGCCACAAACTTGTGGGGGAGGAGAGTTTCCTGCACAGTCCTCAATTATGCAGTACAAACATACCCTGAGTTACCCTTGTCCAGCCATAAAGGGAAAACACCAGTGTGACTTTACTACGTTAGTAGGAAAAAAATTTGTATGCAACCAGCATAATATTCTTCAGAGACCTGTCATCTGGCTTAACATCACAGAAGCCCCATGTTAAATAAGATGACAGCAGAGGACAGTGACTGTAACCCACCTGATAATGTGCATGCATAACTGTTAAAAAAAATTTAAAAGCTGTAGCCAACCACGTAGCCACTTCAGAAAAAGCACTGTGACACTAATGCTCTCTTCAGTGAGATAGGGCTGACCACAGTACTTCACTGGTTTGATTAGGAAAGCCAGGAGGAGATCCCTGGAAACATGCCCTTGTCAGACTTTCCATTCTATCATCATCTACAGTAGAATTAATGATAAAAACAGATATGTTTCATTGAGAGAAAACACAAACAAATCCATCACTTAACTACACTGCATGGTCTACAACCTTGTGAATATTTTGATACACATGAAGTAGTATCAAAAACAGAAAAAAGTTTCCATCTACTTTAAGATAACCAAGTATTTTGAAAATATTACCTGCAAAACATCTAAAGACAGAACTGCACTACACATGACTTTAAATGCTACTAAAAGTTGTTGCAAAGAAGCCCACCAAACGATGTGGTAATGAACACCATAATGACAAAAACTAGAAGGTAGAACTAACATCACTCATAAGCAGTATGAAGCACTTTTAATACTATAACTGCACTGTCAAACTCACTACTTTATAGAAAACAAACTACCACATCCCACCCCTATTTAAAAAACAAAAACAACAAGAATTACCATAAGTAGCTGTTGAGGGAAGAGGAAAAACAAGACAAGTGTACAACTCATCCTCCTTACACTCACAACCTCCAGTTGTTTTCAAATCAGATTTCCTGGGGCTGTTGCTCATCCATTTACTAACGTCAATGTATCTGTCTTCCAACCTTTGTCCAATCTCCCCTTCAGTTCACATTGTATACACTGTAGAGCAAACACACCTGTGAATCCCTACACTCGGTTTCTTTTGTTTGTTCTGAACTTAGTGCCTAAGTCTGATTTGACAGTGTGCCTTCCTCTTCCATGTCCACCTGCTTTCTCCACAGCAGTTTTATAGAGCTTTACCATATCACTGTTCCATCATCTCTACTAGGCTGACAAGTCCTAGACTGTTGAATTCTTCATCATCTTTGAACTAATCCATATCTTCTTGTTACTCAGTGAATGTTTTCTAATAATAATGCATCTTTTCTAAGATGAGGGGCAGAACATCTAAAGAGTATGTAAGGTATGAAAGAACCATGGATTTATGCAGTTATGTATCTTTTTCCTGTCGTATTTTCTAGTCATCCCAGATGCTCTGATCATCAGTTGCTCTCTGGTTGTAGTAACTATCAGGCATTTACTTCACCTCGCCCTTCCAACTTTCAAGTACATATTACCACTAATCAGGCTCCTCAAAACACCGAAGTTCTAAACATTCATTCTGTTCTGTAAGACTGGACCTAAAGTAGAAAACAATCAAGGTTAAAGGACTTTTTTGTATTTTTGCTTAACTAAATGGGAGGGGGAGGGGGCAACATGTGACTGACAGAAGTGCTCCTCCATAAGAGAGCCACCAGATCTTAATTCATTACATATCCAATATTCTACGAACACAGAAACACTGGAGAAAGGAAGAAAAGGAATTTTTAGGAACTCCTCTGTTTGATTACACTTCTGTACTTTTAAGGCACAGCAACGAAGCCCCCAGACTTGATCTGCACTTTTTTACAAAGTCCTTTCATCTTATTGAGATGTTTATTTCTGAAAAAGTTATGCATGTGTAAGCAGCTCCAGCAAGCTTCGCTAGCAGGAAGGTAGCCTGTACTGTCAAGAAACACAGGATTAGAAAAATTAAGTCATGCTCTCTTGTCAAAAATACTCATCTTTTGGATTAAGTAGCTCTCTTGTATATAAAATTACACCTCTTGCACATGAAACCCACAACAAATCCAGTTCAATTATACTATGAAATTACCCAAACATCAGGATGTCCTGTCTTTCTGTAAGTTATTTACTCCATGTGTTTTCCCCAGAAATTCTTTTTTTCCAGTTCCTATCAACTCTTCTGCCCTCTCACTTTTCTAACCATTTCACCTCCACTGGAATTACCTCCCAAATACACTTTAGCACCAAGGTCAGGTACTGCTGTTGCAAAGAACACAATCTGGACCGCTCCACTGAGGACCTCTGTTCAAAACACCTGCATCAAAAACGACCGTGCAATAACACAGCAGGAGTTTGTCCCAAAAGAGCTAATTTCTCTTACAACAGAACCTAAATGACTGCTGCCACACTCGACAAATGTGTTCAGGGCACATTGACTTTCACGACATCTGCAGTAATCTTTTGACTTGGATTCGCCTGAGGGTAACCATTACCATCTTCCACTGCAACACCATACCTGAAGCTCAAAGTTTTTCAACTCCCTCCACACAGCTTAGCATCTCTTTACTATTTGTCCTGCCAGTTAAGAGATGCCTCATACAGAGCGGCAAGGTAGTTTTAATATGAATTAAACCTATTAAGCACTCCGCTCTTACACAGAATCTACCTTAAACAAGTTAACATGAATTGCGAATAAACCTTTTTTGCAGCAGTGACACGATGGAGAAATGGTCTAGAACGCATCTGCAAAACCTTTTGACGTGACCAAAAGCATTAACTTCTGAAGTCAAAAAAGACTGTAACATTTGCAAAATTCATGGCCCTTTGAACCACTAAGTTATCAACGCTTCTGTTAAAACAAAGGAAAAACATACTGAACATACTGATGTCACAGGAAGCAAGCACTTCATTAGACTGCCAATTTTATCAAACGTGACTCAACTCTCTCCTCGAAGAGTAACGGAAAGATGATGAAAACTCATGTGTTTTCAGTGTTATTCCTCTGTCACAACATTCTTTGTGTTACAAACTACGCGTCCCTCCTCTTCAGGCATTGAAGACAAATCCCTGTGTGACACCTTTTTGGAAAAGGCCCTGAAGGAGAACATCAGAGTAAGAGCTCAGAGGCTCATTAACAAAATCCAGACCTTGAGTCATCTGAAGGGAGGGGAAATTACAAGCGTAGAACCACATGTATTTTTCAGCAGCACAGGAAAGCAACACATGCCTGTTTCACTGAGCCGCCTGGCCCGAGAAGGCAATGAACCCAAGCTCTGTAGTTTTACTCATCTCCCCGTCACCAACACTTCCACTCCTCGGGACTAGAAAGCGGCCGGGGAAGCGTGCCCACCACCCGAGCCGACCCCGGCGCCGTGCAACACGAGGACAAGGGGAAGCTCGCCGCTTGCCATGTGTGCGCACTTCTCCCTCGCCCAGGAACTCGTCAGCCAGCGGGGCAGGGAGAAAGGCGAGGCCAGGGGCGGCCGCGCCGCCCACCGCCGCCGGCACAAGCCCTGAGGGGCTCTCACAAAGGAACGGGGGGGTGGACGGGGCAGCCGCGGCCGCCGAGCACACGGAGCCCGCGGCCGAACAAAAGGCTCCGGCCCCGCCGCCGCCCCCCGGGGATGGCGGGGGGGCACGGCCGCGCGCACGCGGCCGGCACGCAGGCACACCGGCGAGAGGGGCCGGGACCCCCCGCACCGAGGGTCCCGCCGCCGAGGGCCGGGGAGCCGCGGCAGGGGCCCCGCCGTGTCCCCCGGGCCCCGGCAGGAGGGCAGCGGGACGGCCCCCGGGCAGGACGCGGGGCAGCGCTGCCCCGCGGCGGCCCCTTTGTGAGCCCCCCCACCGCACCGCACCCCCGTTACCGTGGTGAGCAACGGTCTCATCTGCTCGCCCGCCCGCTCCTCTTCCATCGCGGCCCCGCCGAGATCGCCCGGGAAACAGAGCGAGAGAAAAAGGGCGCGGAGCGGCAGACGAACGGCGAGCTGGAACCGGACGCGGGGGCTGCGCTGCCTGGCGGAGGCGGGCGGCGCCGGTGCCCTCGGGACGGGGCGGCCGCGACTGCTCCGCCGCGCCGGGGGCTGAGCCCGGACCGCCTCGGCGGCGCGCCCGCTGCCCCCGCCTCGCGCCGCCGGCCGGGCCAATGGGAGGCAGCGCAGCGCGGCCGCGGCCCCGCCCCCGCCGCGGCTGGGGCAGCGCGGGGGCGGCGCGCTCGGTCCCACGCGGAGCCGCGTGGCGGGCCCGGCTCCGCGGCCGCCGCCGCCGCCCGCGCCGGGAGTACCGCCGGACACAAGGGATCGGCTCCCGGCGGGACCGGGGGCCCGGCAGGGCAGCGAGCGAGCTCCCAGCGCTGCCCGTGACTACACTACGGCTGCTTGATGCTTGCCTTTTTTTGCCTTCTTCTCCTTTTTTTCCCTTTTTTTTTTTTTTTTTTTTTTTTTTTTTTTTTTTTTTTTTTTTGACACCCTTCACACTTGCCGGTAACCTCTGCCAGGCTTTTACCACGCAAGCTGAAATTTTCCATGCCAGGTGTCTGCCTCGGGCTGATTTTTTTTTTTTTTTTTTTTTGGAAAAAAGAAACGAAAATAATTCAGTCATTTCCAAAAATAATGTTATTTGCTCTTGCATAAATAGTCAAACAATCCTTTATTCAAAAGGCTTGGGGGGTGGGAGGGAGCAGTGTCAGTGTTGTAGTTCTGGTTGCCCCTGTAAAGCTTCGCTCCAGTGAAAGTTTTTAGAAACAGCTGCTAACACTTGTCTAGTAGAGATAACTGCCTTGTCTGCCTCCGTAAAAATTACAGCCTCCTTAGGCTCATTCAGTTGTGAAACACCTTGTGCTGATGGAGCTGAACATCCCCATGCAGCAGGTGAACCATCCCTTCATGCTTCCGGTTCTTAACTACATGCTCACATGGCCCTGGGGCTCCTCCTTCCACCTGCTCACCTACACTTCAGCGGGGTTTGCATACTGTGGCTCCCTTTGCCACCCTGACACTGCCTGGCCGGAGGACGCCTTTATTTGTTCAGTCCTCGACTTCTGGACTGAGCTGTCACTGGAGCTCTAACATAAGCACAGGGAGCTGACGGGCACCAGCAGGGCAGAGAGGCCACAGCTCCACAACGTGCAATAGAGCCAGTTTCCTGGATCACTTTTGGGATGCTTTGGGCTTAGCGTTTGCTACATACAGTGTCAGAACTCTGAATGTCTGGGAAGTGTCAGGAAGAAAACAGTGACTTGACTATAACAGGGCCAGTCCCAGCTTGACTTCTGAAGGAAGCAAAAAGTCTAGAGTCACTTCATGAGAGGCAGAGAGGTTTCAGGATCAGGCCCAGATCACAGGAGATGCAGTGTAAAAGTGAAAGCAGGCTGACTGATGCAGATACAGCACCGTCAAGCCAAAGCAAGGCGAGGGCATCTCAGCTGGACTGGGTCTCAAACAAGCCCCTCAAATGGAGACAGAAAAGCTTCTGGTCTTATCAGCAGTTTTGGAAGCAGCAAGTGAAAGGAATGCGTGCATCAACAAATACCATGCTGAACTAAGAACACTATAAAAGGAGGCTGTGCAGAGCCTGCAGACAAAAATATAAACCTGGCCGTGGAGGCAAAGCAGGCCTCTGGCACTGCCTACCAGCAGGAGGCTTAGCACAGCCTCAGACACTGGCTTGCTTTGGAGGCTGGCCACAGGAGAGTGAACGGCTCCAGACATTTGCCTGAGCCTGGGGAGGAAGAGCTGACTGGTGACCAGTAACCCTCTCTGTGCTTTTCAGGAAAGGTGCTGGCAGAGCCAGATCAGTCTGCAAACAAAATTAGTTCACCGTTTCTCTGAACAGAAGCAAATGCCCAGGAGGGAATAGCAGGTGCACACACCGTTGGATGGCACTGGGCACAGATGCAATCCTTGCAATCCTGGCCAGAGTTCCTGACCCACACAACCTGGAGGGAGGTTTTAAATGAAAAATTTGGCATAGGCCTACAGCAGGTCACGAAAACCTCCACTTTGAGGAATGCATCATTAGTGTAAACTACACCTGCCTAGTTGTACTGAGGAGATGAAGTAAGGCAAGCTGTGTGGAACTGTTTGAATAGGGAGTTTGAATAGGGAGCAGTCTTAACACAGTTTTCAATCAAAGATTATGACCCAGTCAGGTCTCAGATGAGTTTTAACCAATAATAAAGCACTGTGCACAACCACCATAAAAATAATAACCTTGATAGAAAGGGCCTTGATATACCTGCTGTATAACTGTGACGTATTCCATCCTTTCCTCTTCCAGGAACAGTACTGGCAGAGTTTCAGCCCAGATAAAGCATTGAAAATGGTCTTGTACAAAACAGCATGGGTATAATAGGGATGGATTGTAACTTCAGGTCCCACATAAATTGGTGCTAAATATGTCTTGGGAGGCAGATTGCAGCAGTCTTCCATTGATATTGGGATGAGCACAACCCATCTTCACAAGCACTGAACTTCTCTATTCTCTGGGGATTCAGCCCAGAGAACAGTAATATCTAAAACAGGACTTCCCATAATGAACTGTGGTGCAGTGAACTGCAGTATTCAGTGAGGTTTCTCAGGGGACAGCAGATGAAGGGTTAGAATGAGGAAAAATGTTTGGTCCATCAAAAAGGAGCCTACTGATATGAATGTCAGTTAGGTTTTGGCATAAAAGGATGTTCCTTTCCCCTTGATCTCTGAGAAGGGATCTCTGACAAGATGCTCTAGCACTTTTCTCACTGCCATCAGAGAACGCCCAATGGACAAATCAAGGTTCAGTAGGGCAGTAGAGCCCAGCATTCATTCACCTTACTTCCTTTGGCACTGAAAACAACATCTCCAGGTGAACACACAGGCATTTGCTAAGCTGAAAAATTTGTTTACTCACTGCATTCCATCTGGTCACCACATGTATAACTATAGCTGAAAAGGCAAACCTAGCTTCCCCATGCCATGCTGCCTGAGCAAAAAGAAAGTGATGCCACTGTTCATAAGTTGACCAGAACTTCAAAATATTTGGAACTTACCAAACCTCCCAAAAGTCATTATCAAAATAGAAGCAGGCCAGCTTTGTGCAACTGTCCCTGACACACCAGGTGACGTATGAAAGGAGACAGGTAGGGCTTGTGTGGCCCTGAGGAGGTGGACCATCAGTATCTTTAACAAGATACTGTACCTGGTCCACTAAGAGTGGCCTGATGGTGCTTTTCCTCCACTCCTCTTCCTCCCTTTCCTTCCCAACCCTCCACCCTCCCACCCCCCCCAACACATTCTTGGACATAGATGGAAGCAGCAGAAATTGTTGGATAAGCCAGATCTCTGATTAGGAAATTGCCTGTCTCCTGTCTCCTTAGGGCAGTGCAATAAAAGTCAGCTTTGCAGTTTATTCTCCTGCTGTTTAATTGCGTGCCAACTACCAGGTGCTTAAAGGACTCAAAGAAAGGAAGTTAGAGGCTGATAAAAGCACCTTCAACTCAGCCTGACACCAGCATCAGATCCACTCCAGTCATCAGCTGCTCTGGCAAGTAGGACCTCTGACAGGAGGTTACCAGAGACTTCACAAACAGGATGAAAAGATGATGTTTGATGGGATAGCTGGAACTGCCATTACTTCTACCAAAGTAGATTCTTTCTCTGGGCTTTTATCTATTAATACAGGCTGTTCTTACAGGCTGACGCGCTATCACTCACAAAAACATTGTCAGCTGTAGAGGAGCTGAGTACCTGGTGCAGGTAATCACCAGAGGAGATTATTTTAGCAGCAGTAGCACCCCTACTGGTTAATGGTGAAGGAGGAAAATGCCAGGAGTAAGTATTTCATGGTCCTTGTAACCTTTTCTTTCAAGACAAAGCAGTCATAATTTCCATGGCTAGGACAGAGTTTCAAAATGAGGAGCCATCAATACAAAAATAAAAGGAGGAGCTGAGGGGATAAGAAGATAAGGGACCTGCCCCCTCTTTCTCATTAGAGCATCTGATGCTAGCAGAAACAAACAAAATTAAAGAACAGCATGAGGGGGAGAGGGAAGCAGTATGCAGACAACCAGTTCCTACAGCTACACCAGGATAAATAGGAAGAGCAAAAGTCAAACAAAAGGAGTAAAGGCAAAAAGACTTTTTTTTATAAATAAATAAATACTTTTATTTTTATATTTATATAAATTATTTTTATAATATAAATAAATACTAGTGCAAACAACCACACATACAGAAGGAGACAGGCAAGGGAAGCACCTGGGTAGGTTGAGAAGACTGGCTCCAAGCAAAGAAGTGGAGTAAACCTTGGGGAGAAAGTAAACCTGATTTCTCAGGGATCAGAAAGGTAAGTATCAGATGTTAAACAGGGTGTGAGGGAAAAAAGGGGTGAGGAAACAAACACACAAAATAGACAGAGGCATTCTGACCTAATATTCTTAAAGAAAAGGGTCTAGGGGAGGAAAATTCTCTGCTAGGAGTATAGGTGAAAACTGAAGAGTCTCGGGACCCCTGCCAATGTAATTTCTATATTACATTTTAAAAATGAAACTTTTTCCTACGTGCTCAACTAAATGGTGCATCCTTTACACTCTGAGTACCTGCTTGTCAGATTCAGACTGAAAAAAGCCAAGACATTTACCAAGAAAGCCAGATGATGTTGCATTTTGAGGACAAGTGTCATACAATATTTAGCACATTAAAAATTTGCCACTTGAGCTATCTAAAATTGGATACTGAATATCATTTGAAAATTGACATTGTTTGGCTAGCTACCTGCAAAAAGAAAAATCCCCCTTCCCATGCTTGGAAAACTATCATGAAAGTCAGTGCTTATGAAAGAAACAGATATATAAACTTGAATGTTACTAAAAAGCAAAAAAGAAAAACAATGTCACTCCAGTGCAGTGAAAAATAAATAAATATGTCCTAAGTCTGCAAAATTAAAATAAAACTAGAAGTTGTTAATTAAGTAGATGCTGTCATATTTTCTGTGATGAATGCAGTATGAGTGATCTTGTGGAAAAAAAAAATAAACCCCAAAAAACCTGAAGCAATTGTGTAAATGAAAACCATCTCATAAGGCACATGAACAACAGGGTCAAATCAAAACTAAGAACAACCTGCACATTCTAGCAGATCCTTAACTAAGATTTACAAATGTTGAGTGCTCTTCTCTGCACAGCTTGTAGGTGTAATATAAAATGCAAAATTGTGACTAAGTATTTATTGTAAATTCATATGGTCAAGGATCAAAGTTATTCTTGTTTCTTTCCTGGAGATTTAGAGTACTATGTGGTTTTTAAATATATATTAAGAAAATAATCCCAGGCCTGATGAGTTCTTAAGCTAAAGCTAAGAAAAGCAGACTTGAGGACAAGTGCAGCATGTTTGAGGTATACCAAAATTACCAAATTCCAAAGTGGAGGAGTAATGAATCTCCTAAATTATCTCTTTTGTGACTGTGCTCGAAAGAGATTTCAGTATAAACAAAACGATGATGTCACCATCATTACAGTCACTAGCTTCAACGAGTACAGGTTCAGATGAGTAAAGTAGATTTGAAAGGTATATAGCAAGTCAAGACAGGCTACTTAATGAATAAAATCACTTCCACTTCATTTTCTCTCCTTAATTCTCCTTTTAAAAGATCAATTGTCCTATTGTTTCTTTTTTTCTTCCATGCAAAGAGAAAGAATGCACATCTTAAATCAGATGTGTGTTTGAGCTGTTACATAGTTCAAAAAGAAGTTTTAGTCAAGGAAAATTTATTTTACCTTGTCTTTAAAAAAAGAAAAGAAAAATCTTCTGCTTAATGATTTTCTGGTACAGACTTCTGACAGAAGGACAATATTCATTAACTTCACTTAGAAGAACTGGACATTTTAGAAGGCATGGTCAGATAGTATGAAAGGTCTCTACACTACCAAGTGTCGTGACTGTGTGTCCATCTATTGCTATTTTTCCCTCCTTTGTACTGTCCTTAATCATACACAATACCTACCTTGTCCAAATACACTAACACAAATAACAAATTTGACCATCAACAGTAGCAGTAGCAGACTTCAAAAAATTTTCAATTTAATTTCCATACAAGTCACAATTATATAAGCAGATTTTTAACACCAATTTATATTTCTTACCCCATCCAGCTTGTGTGCAATATCTAAAATGTACCATGGTGTAGAAAAGCAGTGAAATTCATCCTCAGACTTGACCGTATGTTTAATGCTCACTGCATTTCAGTGCTAACTTAGCATCACCATAGGCAGCTTAGGAGAAGGAGACAAATTTCTGACATTCTACCTTCACATGATTTAGCCCTATGGTAGCCATGATATTTACTTTTTCCCCAGGACAAAGAAAGGAATAGTTGTTTAACATAGAAGACAACATTGGCACAATTTAGGCTGGAAAAGGTGTCTAGATACCAGAAGAATGAAATCTAGGGAACCCTTTTAGGACAGGTTTAGGGCAACCTTGAGAAAGCTAGAAGCTATTCAGTTTAAGATAGACCTTGAAGTAGTAATTAAGGACTTCAGCATGTAAGTGCCTGCAGTAGGAGAAGACTGTTCCAAGAAAAGATTCCAAGAAGTTCTTTCCAATCATGTGGTCTCACACATTTCACAGCTGCACTTGTTCCTTGTTTTCTATACAGTGTAATATTTTAACCTCACCCAAACAGGTCTTCACATCACCAAAACAATCAGTACCCTTTATTACAGCCCTACTTAGCCTAAAGTCATGAGTTTAACCTTTAACCTGTTCCTCAGCCAAGGAAGAATATTAAAGGTTAGTCAACTTCTGCAAAAATTTTTCACAGGCACAGAAGGAATACAGTAAATAAACACCAAAGATATTCATATATCCAGGGTTCCAGGTAGTTGAGGTAAATTGTGCAATATGGGACACCAAATCTCTTTTCCCATAAGGCTCTCCAGATGATCTTATTCTTCCCACACAATTTCTCTTCCATCACTCCAGGAGTTTAATCATACCTGTTGTGATGAAAAGCCAAGTTCTAAATGAGTTTGGACACCCTCTGGACTCAGTTCCAAAACGCCCAATACACCACATGCTAATTACCCACATATAAATGCCTTCAGAGCTGGCATTTCTGTTTCAAAATGACGTACCACAAGGTCTTCACCCAGGATCTGGTGACTACACCTTTATAAACAGTTGTAACATCATCTGCATTAACATGATTTTCTTTTTTTTTCAATAACCAGTTGGTATAAGAAAAAAAAGGCAAAACCAAAAATAGACAATAAATTTCTGCAATCACTTCCTTTCCAAATGAAGTATCTTTATGACATAAAAGTTTTCAATTTCCTGTTGTGGTCCTTGTTTTCTGGCCAAGAACATAGCCAAAAAGCATGCCTAACTTCAGATGCTTTTCTTCCACATTTAAGAAGTTGCAGCTCTTGAGAGGTAAGATACTTAGAGACAGAAAATAGAAGCATAACAAAATCATAGTCTTATAATATTTAAATAAGCAGTTATGATAAATCAAAATACAATATTATTTAATTTCAAATTGCAATATAAGTGTTTTATTGAAATTATCAAATTTACTAAACAGTGGCTTTTTTCTCTTACCTTAAAGCCTAATCCTATATATTTCTATTTTCTTCACAAAAGATAGAAAATCTTTACTTTAAAAGGGGAATTAAGCAAGAAGGTACCAGTAAAACAGGAAGGTAATTCTTTCACTCCTGGCCCCCTGGGAGAGAACAGATTTGAATATTGTTCCTAACAGAGCATGGTCAATATAGTGAAAGATGTGTTTGTGGATGAAGGACACGACTGATGCAAATGAGGTTACATGTCCCACTAGGCAGAGCTTTGTGATATTTTGGGGGGAGGAAGTGGTAGCCTACTTGGCTTATTCCCTCACTTAAGGAGAAATACTCCATAGATCATCATCCTCACTATTTCCAGTTTTCCAGCACTCTTAGAGGAGCATAGATATATGGAACATTTATTTACAAGTCAAATGCGTGTCCCACATTTAGTTATGTGGTAATTAAGATGACAGTGCTACTAATGAGCTGTATGTATTCCCTAATGCAAATCAGATTAGGAATTATGGAGATTATAACCTCCCATGAGGGAACTGTTGTCCAAATCCCTTGTGTAAATGTGACTTCTAGAAAGTTCAGATCTCTGTGTGAGACTTCTAGAGATCAATTAGCATTACAACATATTACATTAGAGAGTCTCAGCTGAAAGGGAGAATTATCAATGGCAAACGTAGGTGTATTATTCAGGAGAGAAAGTCATTACAGCATAAATTCAGAGATTACTGTCCCTCAGAATATTCTTCTTAGCAAAAGCAATTCATCACCAATAGGTAACATGAAACAAATTAATACTTTACAGGTCCTTGTAATCTAATCTATTCTTGTATCTTTTTCTTAATGAAGAGGTGTTCACCAGATTGTATTAGGAGATATGATGTCCACAAAAAAGCCTAGAAAAGAAAACCAGATCAGAGTCGAAAATTTTCCTGAGCCATTATAAAAGTGGACTCTGATTCTTGTAATTCAGGACTCTTTCACATGTGTGCTTTCAATTCTAATGACTTTGCTTCCCGTATGGAAATCACCATGGCACAAATTCCAGCCATTAGACAATTTTGGGCAAAGAAGCTGTGAGGCTTAGAGCAAAAAGAAAGCAGGCAGAATTGAGAATGGCCAGCTAAGGAAAGCAAGGTACAGCATGACCTGTCTCAATTCCTAAATGGCCTGTACTCCAGTCTAGAGGATTTGCTGAGTGAGCTGGCAGTGAGCTTAGAAGTGATGGCCCTAGGCCATCAGTGCAAATGGAAACTGCTACCTGCACTCTCTGTGCTGCACCACGTAAGTTGTTAGAATATTTATGGAAGTACTGAATTGTAAGTAAATGCTACCCAGGACAATCGTTCTGTCAACAAATGGAACACATGTTCCTGCAGCACCCTGGTGGCTGAGTAGGAGTCAGATTACATCCCATCAGCCAGCTGGGAAGCTGAGTTTTCCCTTGTGATTGCGAACCACCGAGTTGTTTTTGGCAAGATACAAATAGCTGTGGCCCTGACAGACATCTAGTCACTGAATTTCCAATTATGGAGAAGTTGCACTTAAGAGTTTCAGATCTGAAATATGGACTTCACCTTAATTCCACAGCTATTGCAAAACAATTTGCCTATGAAGTTGTAGGCCAATCTGGGCAAAAAAAGCCATAGAAGTTCAGAAAAAGTTTGCTAATGCACTTGTATTTGTCTAGAAAAGGATTAAAATGCCAATAGCAAGAGCATATGGATTTCCAGTTTGAGTAAAGTGCAATTATTTTGTCTCAAAATTGGCTTTTTTTCAACTGATTGGTATTACTGGGGGATGAAGTAAGAAAGCAAATTGGAGTCTATTGATACTAAAATTTAGACAGAAAAGAGCTTCTTGGATTTGCTTCCTTTGAATTTGCAACATTAAAATTTTATCCTGTCTTCCTGTCCTCAAAAATCATCTGGATATACTGATACATTCAGCTTCCACGAGGTGCCTTCAAAAGTCCTTTGTAGTATGAATTCATATCTTGTGCATTTCATATTGCAAGAAGGGTTTTCTGTGCAGGTGTACAAGTAGATGGGATAGGCACTACTTTCTTCGTGCTGCTAAAGTGCCCTTTATACTCGTCTGCCACTTCTTTAGTATGACCTATTTTAAAGGTGCAACATAGTTGAACAATCTCAAATTCCTATCTGATAAAAGTCAAATTTCTTGAAAGGAAGAACTTTCCTTTTTTATGATCATGCAGGTCACCTAGCATAGCAGAAGGTTTCATACACAATATTTGCTCAGAAATTCATCCACGGGACTTTAGTAAAATTAGATCATATATAAAATATATTAAAGAGGAAGCAATATCTAAATAAATTAATTTAAAATAAATAACAAGGAAAGATAAAATTTGTGGAAACAGAATATGGAAGTCAATTTTGGGGAAAAAATTTTACAAGACACAATTATTTGCATCTTTTAAACTAGGCTACTTAATATGAAATGTTTTATGTAACCAGATGTCTTTATTGGTGACTAGACTGCCACCATGTCCCAAATGGGTTACAGCAGATACTCCAAAATTTGAGAAAATCTAGGTTCTTTACTTAGTGCATTTGTAGCAATTTAAATTTCAAATAACCAAACATGGAACAAAACCCCAAGAAAATAGGCATAAATCTTGAAGCTAACTCATTACTCTCATTTCCAGTCAGCTCACAGTTACAAAAGTCTTGCTTACTTCAGTGACTGTTGCTGAAGTATTCTCAGTCTAAAGTAAAAGCAAAGCAATTACCCCTGTATTACTTCTTCAGGTGTGGTATCACAGAATCATAGAACAGTTTGGGTTGGAGGAAAGCTTTAAAGGTCATCTCCACATCCCTGCAATGGGCAGCAACATCAGCCCATGGGGTAGCTCAGAGTCCTGTCCAGTTCTATGACTCTGTGATTCTTGAAAGTGACGTGAGTATTAATTCCATGGTGGGAATATTAACTGAAAACAGTGGCTCTGAGTCCCTCAGCAGATTCACTAGTGCTTTGTAAAGAGTTGCACAGAATTTCTATTCATCTCTAATTTTGATACAGATTTTCAGATTCTTTCTTCTTAAAACAAACAAACATAATGTTCACTATCTCAATTTAAGGACTTTATCAATGTATATAAGAGGATTTTTGGAAACAAATGTTATCACCATCTCCAGGACAATGGAAGTACCTATGGCACCAAAGGAAGCATGCTGCCACAAGTACAAAATAGCATAGGACAACAGCAGTACTACATAAAAGAATCTACACTGGGCTGATTTTTAAGACATAAACTTTGGTGATGCCTGTGAGTGATTTAAAGGGATGTTTGCACTTAAAATTAATATATACCCACTTTCAAGATCCCATTTACGGCACATAGCTGTCCTGAAGTTTATCTGTTTTATTTCAGCTTAGGAATTATTTTTTCTTCCATATTTGTAGTTCTAATACTCTAAAAATATTGGATTAAAGACCTATACTAACTGTATCTAGCAGAAAATAATCTTGGCCTGGATGTAGAAGGGGTAGAAAAAGCCAAATACAGTCTCTGTTGTTTCATTCTTTCCTGAACAAGACATACTCTGAGCAAGACTCTTCCTTACTAAAGATTTGCAGCTTGTGTAAATCATCTTGGGTACCCTGGCTTGAGTGCATCTGTGTCAAGCAGTCCACGTACATCCCAAGCAATAGCAGTATATCATCTCAGGAGAGTGCAGGGAGAGATGGAAGGAAAGAAGCTGACCAGGAATGAGACTATTCTAAACTGAGAACCAAGTTGGCACATTAGCAGGGAACTCTGCTGGGCTGATCCCTCTGGTGAGAAAGCGTCCACAGAGATATACCCCCAGATAGTTGCTGACATTTTACAGCTCTCCTTTGCCTTTTATGGGAGCTGCCATTTATAGCCAAGAGATGGTTCTTATTTTATTCCTTCCCAGTTTCTGGATCTAAACCAATACTAGAAGTCTGTTCAACAAACCCACATGAGACTTCCCAGTTTAAAGCTGCCACCAACAGCCTGCTGAAGTTTGAAGGTAACACACACTGTGGTTTGTCTTTCCACCTTATCTTCCCATCAGCATTTGTCTTGAGCTTTTATTTATATTGTTCTGTCACAACTGAAAACAAAGAGAGACAACTCTTTTATCTTCAGCTCTGTGGTGTGGTTTGGAGTGATTTTGGCAGTGTCATTTATAATCAGACCTGCTTAAGCTGTGAATAAAACATTCATTTACATCAGGAGATACAGAAATCATGTTTACACATTCCGTTCGGACTCAGTACAACCAATAATTGTAAATTGTAATGCTTTTTGATCCCTAATTGCAAGGTACAATAAGAGCATAAAGTCTTGCAATCATTATACACACTTACTTTATTTTCTGTTTAATAAAAAATTACTATGATAGCTACTGAGAAATAGATCCCAGAAATCTAGCACACCAAAACTGTCTACTAAAAAAGTTTCTAGGATTTGGTTTCTCAAAGAAAATATACATAATAATCACAATGTTAGGGCCCCAAATTCAGTCTCTATTCTCAGATCATCCAAGATACTGAAGTGTTACTGTTGTATTGCATTTCAGTAAGAAATTTGCTCTCCACCTTCTTCTCCATTACAGTTTCATTCCAAAGAAAAACAAAACACTACTGAAAATAGTCATTAATTCAACATTAACATAAGTTCAGCAAAGCTCTGCACAAATCTTCCAGTACAGAATATGGCTTTCTTTGTTTAAGCTTCTAAATTACATTATATAAAAGCCTATTACAATTTATATCACCCACCCAAAACCCTGTATAAACCCTAAGCTCTGCAAAGTGTAACACAAACCAAAGATAGAAGATTGTAAAGGGAAATAAAATGCCAAACATAAGCTTCACAATTTGCCAAGAAAACTGTAGATAAAAATAAAGCTGGGAGTTTAACTCTAATACTTGGCTGAAGGAAAGCTTACTTTGCTGAGGACTAGAGTTTAGAATAATTCCCCAAAGAACTCTGGCACTAGGAGATTGCATGGACTTATGTTATTTAGAAAACAGTTTCTTCTACAGACAGAATGATTAGCTTACAAGAGCGTATCTGGCTTTCCTTCTTCTTAGTTTTTAGTTAATATAAAATTCTTTTGACTCTAGTCTTTTTGGAGAAGACCCAGAGTGGGGAAAAATAGTTCCATTAAAATAGGACAGCTTTCAACAGAGATGATAAATTCCATTATGTCTCAGAGCAGAAGCAACAGTAATCAGATTTTTTTGGCTACTTTATGTTCTCTCTGGCTACAGAGGAAAGGATTTTCCCCTGTGAGAGGCTACACCCCAAATAACTCAAGTATATCACTGTTTTCTCAAGATGTCAGGGCCAGAGACAAGTTACAATTCTAGAGCTTATTGCTACTACCACGTTTCAAGTTTTGCACATTGTTCCATGCAAAGGAGTTTATTCTACCATCTATTTCTACCACTGAAATGCTCTGTTTAAATCTAGACCCTGAGAGCAAGACTGTAGTAGCTCTTTGCAGACCTCATGGCAGCGAACAAAAATCAACTCCTGACTTGTGAGACTGCTTCCCTTGCACCTATTATTTCTGACTCAGAGTCAGAAGGCTGGTGTGTGATCCCATAGCTATGTGGTTTGATCTGCACCTGGGCTGCTGCAGTCTTGCTCTCCTCCACATGTTACCATTCACCTCTCCTTTGCTAGCACTGCTGCTTCTGCAATTGTTTGGTGAGGTGAGCTAGCTGAAAACCAATCCTAAAAAAAAAAGGATTCATTTTTGTCTGGCTCAGACCTCAAAGGAGAGCGGACCATGGCAGCCCCCAGCAGTTCAGCTACAATTGCTGCAACTCTGCCCCTTCATTTGCATCTCCAGTTTGTCCATCACATCAGACTCTTCCATCTCCTCCACTGGATCTTCTAACTGGAGCCCTGTGCTTTCCTCTTGCAGATTCTCAGTTAGCTGAAGCTCTTCATCAGCATCCCCTGAGCTATCTTATTCTTCCACTTCCAATTCCCTGCACTTAACATCAGTGAAATGCTGACATGCAGTGACAACTTGTTATAAACAGAGATCAAAAATATCCCCCTTGTTTACTTACCCTGCCTATTTGCAAGACTTGTGTATGAGACAGTCTTTGAAGTCTATGTCTGTACTACATACTGCTCAAATATAGAACAAAAATTTCAGCTGGAGGCACAAGGCAATAGAAGTTCCATGTCCTAGATCCAAAAGAGCAGTTGCTCAAGGAATATGTGATGTGTGGATCAGTACCAGTACTTTCAGTGCTGGTACCTGTTACCATTGCAGGAAATTGCCATTACTATCACCGATGCATAGAAACAAATTAAATTAAATTACATTTTTAGAAAAGAGTTGTGAGGTAAGGAGCACTTGTGTTACTTGGGCTGCGCATTACAAAATAAGCTACCCATTATGCATGCTCACTGTGCCTGAGCTTGTGAGGCTCAGCAGAGAGAAATGGGGGTCTGTGATGAAAAGTCCCTGCCAGTTGCAGCTGGCTTCAGGAGCAGCAGAGCGACCCAAGCCAGCAGGACTTACTATAAAAGAGAGGAAGGGCTGTGCTTAATCTGTCGTACTGACTAAACCCCCCACACAGCAGCTCTTCCACCCTGTCCTCAGACATGTGTGAACCCTGAGCACATCTTCAGCCCAGTTGTAGCAAAGTGATTTGGCTTTGGTGGAAGAGCTCTGAATGTCACACACACACCGCTGACACAGGATGCCTCACTGCTCTGCATGCTTCTTCAAAGGTAGAGATTCCTCACAAACACCAAGCTTGGGGGATGAAAATGTCACTCAGCACTGCTAGCATGTTTTTTTCAGGCAAGAGGGTAGGGACAAACTGAAGGCCCTTCCCTCTGCCCTTGCTACAGTCCTCAAGCAAGCTGCATGCTATAAATCTGGGACACCTCAAAGAACCTTTATTAACAGTCCCAAGTGTGATTCTTGGTAACAAAGTCCAGACTATGTTACTGAAGTAAGACCATAGAAGCTAAGCACTCTTTGGACATACTTTGTTAGCACAGGTTCTGTATGACTGGTCCTGATAAGAGCAATCCTCCACACTGTCTTTGCTCTTCAGGTAGTATAAACTGCAGTTGCTCTTTAGCACTCCTCCACCCAGGAACCCAGACACCATCACTCTTCTGAAAAGCTCACTTCCTAGCCCACCTTGCCAGACAAAATCTCCATCTCAAAACTGTGGGATTGCATTTTATGGAAATGGTATACTCTCGTTCACCCCTGGAAAATGTATGGTTTATCCCAAGTCTGTACCCTCCCTGCAGTATCCTGTATCTGTAACCTCATTGTCTGGAGAATGTTACCGCGCCCCTTTGAACCTCTGTGATGAGAGTGCTAACGCAAGGGGGTTCGCCCTCTTTTCCCCTCTTCCCCTGGAGGCCTCCAGACGCTCCCCTTCCCTCTCCCCCTTCCCCCTCTCCCCTTCCCTTCCCCCTCTCCCGCAGGACCATGCTCCCTGCCTAGAGTGGGACTCTGAATAAACCCTCACCTCATCAGCACCCCACCGGCGTCTGAAGTCTCTTTGCCTGCCAGCACGGGAACACCCACGACCCGAGGACCCCGGGGGTCTCCTGGGGGACTCCCCTAAAATATAAACTACAACACAAAACTGCACTGCTGCCTCAGAAAGGATTCTTGGATCCTTTAGGCTGCAGGCCTGTAGTGTCTCTTGGATCACACTGCAGGATACATTTACTTGGTTGCTGAAGCCTGGAAAGCAAAAGTGGGCTCTGCTAGAAACACATTAGATAAAGGCACAGCAAAGAGCCTTACTGAGAAGTGAAGAAGACATATAATCCAGGCTGCTCTCTTCCAGAATAGACAGGTTCTTGATAAACCTGGCAATGATGCCACTCCAGTGTTGTCACTCATGTAGTCACTTGTCTCTCATATCTCCCAAGACCCAGAAGGAGAACAGCTGGCAGTGCCCACTGAGAATGGATTTGAGGTGTTATCTAACCCTAATGGCAGATATACACTGAGGAGGAGGATGTGGACTTCATTTACAGCAGGAATAGCTCTGTCCTAAGTCAGGTTAAATCTACACTTTGAAAGAGACACAGTAAAAGCAAGGGGAGGCAGTTCAAATTACTCTGGCACACATTTTTCTCGCTCAGGAAGTCTGTAATCTACATTCTCCCCCCCTTGCTATGTATGAGACGTATGCAGGCAGTTGGAGAATAAAAAATTTTGACTTTTTAAGACCAACTAATTTAAGGTGTGTGTCCTAAGGAAGCAGACTGAAGGAAAGGACTGAGAATTTCCACTGAGAAGCACACCAGGAGGTCGGGAGAACACTGAAAGTGGTCTTGATGGTCCTGACTCTGGAAAGTAGCATGTGACAGCCCACTGGCCCTCTGTTATGCAGCTATGTGCATCCCCACTGCACCAGAGCGAGCAGTTTAAAATTATCCTCTTTGCCTCATGGCTGCAGCAAGCAGAGGCCATGCATGTGTCAGTGCAGCTGACAGGCACGTACTAACACAGCTCTGCAAGTGCCCACACACAAATCTGTTTGTTAGTCAAGCAGTTTTGATGAGATACTCATGGGATGGCATTCACTAGAAGATTGGATTTTCCATGGACGTGGGGCACAGCAAAGGTCCTACAGAACAGGACTTTGGATGCTGCTAGGATGCTGTTCACAATGCCTGTGCATTTAGTGTCTGTAGCCACTCATAATGATGGCATATCACAAAGATCCTGAGCACACACATAACAGCCAAGCAGCCAAAGGCCATTATCCACTCTAGCTTTTAGTGTCAGATCTGGCTTTAGTCATGTGGGCCAAGACTAGTGACAGGCATAAAGAAATGGAACAGTTGGCCTGAGTTCATCTATATGGAATTAGCCTAAGCACTATGGCTCCTCTCTTTACTTCTGCTAGCAGGGATTGATCTGCATCCAGTGCTCTACATTGTACCAAAGGACAAGGCTTCACTCTGGCAGCCTGAACCTGTGTCACACAAACCACTGCTGCTAGGTTGAAACCAACCTTCTGTATATTGACTACTGTGCCTATGATGTTTGCTTCTTATGTTATCTTATTGGAACAGCTTTGCAGAAACAGAGGTCATTTAATAACTCCTTATCCAAGCTTCAAGCTGGGTTTTATCTTTCCACTCTTCTTGCGAAGGATATTGTTTGTGAAAAGCAATCTGACTGACTGTGGACCACTTTCTGTTTGTTTCTATGCCCATGAAAGCACTTATACTTAATTTCTTTTCTTGTGTGTAGTCAGACAAGTTGAACTATTTTCTAACTTGGCCAGTAGATATGTTTGTACATGGATATGCATCCTATCTCATGGTTAAATATCATTTTCATTGTTTTAAATGCAATGTATGATTCGTGTGTCTTCTTCACACACTAAGTGCTATACATGTTCAATATGCTAGGTATATATTTTGAATCTCATAAGTGCAAGTGACTACAACAGTCTTTATGAGCTCAGGACTCTTGAAGAACCAGTATTAGATACACATTACACTATTCTAATGAAGGAGAAAGCGAGCAGACTTGGACTCAAGAAATACCTTTTTTCCTGAGAAATGTGTATTTGGCAGTATGGTGATGCTCTTTTCAGCTGAAGGTGACTAAAGATTCACAATAAAAAATGAATAAAGTCTATTAATCAGAGAAAGGAGAAGAGGCTGCAAGGCAGAAAAGAGACTGATGGCTATCCATAAAATGTTTCGATTCTTGCTTTGATTTCCTTTAGCTTTGTGCTTTTCTGTTGCCTAAGGAAAACTCTGATCAAACACATCACATCTAATGTCAGACAGAGTTAATCTAACTCTTTGTGTGGAATACTGTTAGTTTACCAAAATGATGCATCAAATCCCTTAACAGTTCAAAGGTTGTATGCACAAGTTATTATTTCCCTACAGATAGGACAATCCAAATAAAACATTGTTTCTGCTCCTTGGACCAGAAACAGAAAAGGCTAATTTTGCAGTAACAGGCACTCCCAACATTAGGCCTATTTTGTCTGACAAAAATTACTTGAAAGATTGTCAGCTTTATGCCTCTATTGAGGACTGTAAAAAGATCACAGAATATCACCCAGATACCAATGAAGGAAATTAAATTTTTAAAATACAAGTGAATATCCTGTATATCTAAGTTTTCTGAGTTCCACTAAGAGGAAATGTGCTTTTCAGTGTTGCTGTAGAAAATTCCATTCATGAGAATTGGATTGACAGTGTCTGTATCTCACACTATCCAAAAAGAATCTCCCATACACATATTAGCTCATTTACTGTTATGAATGGTAACTGCTTACAGCAGCACAAACAGCTCTGGCGACCATTTGATGTAAATTCTGCAAAAGCTTAATTCCATGCAGCTCCAATGACTTCAGTGTAAATATGTTAGATTTAAATAAGCACAAATAAGCAAAATTAAAACTTGGAACCACACTCAGCAAAGCTTTCTCACAGTCAATCCTACTTGCAGAAAGAATTATTTGGTCTTTCCTTTTAAACATATTTGATAAGCCTTAAAAAACCCCTTCTTTCATACAACACACACACAGGGACTGTCACAATATTACATCCCACTTAAAGTGTCTTCTTGGCTTTAAGAAGGAAAAAAAAATGTAATTCTATATTAAAACTGTAGCACACGGTGTCATTTCTGGCATAAACAGAACCACCTCAGATGGGCATAACTTAAACTGTGTCTCTCTGCAGACAGCTGCATTCAGAGCAGACATGGCAGGTTTATCATAATTTCACCGTGTCATGTATTTATGATCCCAGTGGAAAATAAAACTAAAGAAAAAAAAAAGTGGTGAGTCCAGTTACACCTTTAAAACGAGAGCAGGTACAAACGTGCTCTGCTTAGAGCTGCGCCAAGAACAGCTCATTCAAAGACATGCAAAAAACGCATTCCCTCCTATTCCAGCCTCCCAGTGAACTTTCACCAGCATGCCTATCAGCCACCAGAGCAGCACAGAAAATCATTTACCGGTACTTGTCAGTAATATTTTACCTGTCTCTATTTTCAGGTGCATAATTCCTCATCTGAGGAATTTGGTTAGTTGCGTGTCTTTGAGAACCCAAATCTAAACTTCAAGTAATTCAACCTGCCTCATTAAACACGTATTTGAAAACACCTACCCTGCTGGGAACACATGCTTACCCAAATCCCTATGCTAGATATGGATCATTCACTTTGTTCTCCGCAATCCACATCCCACAACTCCCTGCAGCAAATAACTAAAATGCTTACACTTCCAAAAACCTGGCACTTCTGACTGCCAGTGGTAATTCATACCTGAAGGGGCTCCTTACTGGACAGCAGGTAGACTGGTGAAAAATGTCGAGGACTTCATTGTGTGAAGTCTTTCCTCTGAGGAGGAAATGTTTTGCCCATTGCAATCTTTCACCTTCTGCAAGTGTTACCAAGCACTGGAACAGGCTGGTTGAGTCACCATCCCTGCAGGTATGGCAGGTGTGGTGCTAAGGGGCACAGTGGACTTAGCTGTTAGATTTATGGTCAGACTCAGTGATCATAAGGGTCTTTTCCAAACTAAATGATTGTTAGATTGATAGATTGATAGACTGATAGAATCTTAGACTGATTCTTAGATGCATGGCTGCATCTAAAGAGCTTACAAAGTAGAAGAGATGAGAAGAATTATTAGACTTACTATAGCTCATCAAGGCAGCATCTTGTACACTGAGCACTGTGTATCAGCTGCTATTGATGCAATTTAAATCTTTTTCTCCTTCTAGGTTAAATAAAATCAATTTCAAAGCTTCACAGATTAGTCTAACATACAAGATCTACCACAGGGAGAAGACAGAGAATATTTCTCTACAAAGTCATGAATGCTGATTTCAGAAAATACTCTAAATCAGGCAGACAATCACTGGTCACCAGAAAATGTCTTTAACGGTTTTATGGTGTAAATGTCACTGTTCTTCAATACACTTGGATCTAAAATTTTAAAAGCTAAGAAATATATCATACATAGGTTACATATTTACATCAGTCTATTATCTAGCATGTACATTTCTTTTTCTGTGATTGTTTTCATGTTCCACTCCTCCATCTGCTAGAGCCAAACACAAAGAGATGAGCTACATCATCTTACAGATTGCACAAACAAAAGCACTCAACTTGTGAGCTCGGGCCTCAGGAAACAAGTTCAGACACCATGAAGTTCAACTGGCAATTTTCTTGCCTGAAAGAGACTTGTTAGAGGAGAAGGAAGACTCAAACCAGTTAGTGACGAAGAATGCAGGCATCACCTTTCACAACACTCACATACATAAGATTAGCTGATTCCAGCCCATCCTCTTAGCTCCTTCCTTGAAGTAGGATCAAAGTGCCCCATCACATTTCAGCAAGAGTCCCAAAAATATGCTGATCTGACAAATAGCAATTAAGATTTTTTTGTTTGTTTATTGGTTGCTGTTTGGGGGTTTCCCCTCAGGTTTCAAGGAGATTCTTGTAAGATGTCTATTTCCTCATATACAAGTACAGGATGCAGCCTCATTATGTGTATTCCTGAGACTCAAGATGACCAGACAAGCATCAACCACATAACTAGGAGATTCCCTAGACATGTAAGCCTTGCTCAGAAACACAGCAGCCTGCTGCCTCTCAGCAAGCCCTTGTTGTTCGCATTGCCTGAAAGGGCTCTGCTTTGGGCCCCTGTAACAGGAAATCACAGAATACAGGCCCAGAAGAAATGGAAGTCTCTCTCCCAGCCCTGAGACTGAAGCAGCACTACCTTTATGTCTCTCTACACAGTGATGGTGCAGTTTCTCCTTCCAAAGCCTGCAGAAAGGATAACTACCTCACCTATTAATGAGGCCCTGCCTGCATCCAGTCCAAACATCACTTGCTGCAACTCAAGTAGCATGCACAGATAACACAGGGCATCATTCATTCTGTTCCATTTTGCAATTATCTTGTCTGTATTTGATGCTTTTTTAAATCTTTCTTCTGACTGCTCTTTCCTAGACTAGGAACTGGCATTTTTTCTGTCTTGTCTTGTAGATCTTAACTGTTAGCTGGAGTTACCAGCAGGAGGACCGCATTTCATTGATTGCTATAGCGACAACTTATTTTTATGCCTGAAGATCTTTATCTTTTAAAAATCTATTTAATTGTCTAGAATTTCAAAAGTCATTATGACATATACCAACAGACATTTTGTCTCTTCACTGATAAATGCATTAATTTTATTTACCACTGAATTGTATTATTTTGCTGTGCCATGAAAATAAATGATTTGTAGGTGTATAGAACTTTCATTTGATTTATTCTGCAGCTCATCTGACTACAGCAAATCACTGGGTACCATAACTTTTTTCTATAATATATGAGAAGAATATGCTACTCCTCTAGTCAGCTACGCTTTCACCTGCTGACAACAGCCATAGTCAAGATAATTTGACTAGCAGCAAAATTAAGAAATCAAAGATTATTTCCCCTCCCTTTTCACAAACACATTATTCAATTTTTCCAGTATCTGTTTTTTAATTAGATACTTTACCTATATGCTTTCTCCACACCAACAACTGATAAACTATCACAGTCGAAATGGAAAACCACATCTGTTCAGGAAGTGTGCACAGACAAGAAAGTTACTTCAATCATTAACTCTGCGTCTCCAACCAGAAAGCAATTTCTGGGTTTTCAATAGGAAAAATGAAGGTGTATCTGCTTTGCAAATTACTTAGTACCTGTGGTGTTTAGACTTCGGTATCCTTTCGTAAAAAGTGTGGAATACTTCAGGTGTTCATAGTTAAAAATCACCACTACAATGTAGCCTGCATGGACAATTAATAATGAAATAAATCAGAACAAATTATACACTAACAGTATAAAGCACTGCTGGAACAAAGCAAGTGGAAAAAAACCCCCCACAAAGCTCTTTGTTTAGCAGATGAATCAGTTTCATCATCCTTGGTAACAAGATCAGGCACTGTAATTAACAGTTAGAAAGCTAGTAGTGTAATTCATCCAAGTTAACTGAAACCAGGGTGTGATGTCTGAGTATGTTTTTGCGGAAGGGTGTTAGCTTTCCAAGCCCTCTTCACAAGAACAGAAAACAGGATAAATTTTCTTTTCAGTGAGTTAGATACAGACACTTTAATCGAGCTGTAACTAAAAGTCTTTAGAAACAAAGAGCAAAGGGAAGAGAAAAACACCACACTCAAGTACTATCTTAACAAAGAGAAAAAAAGAAAGAATGAGGCTTCATATAACTAAGCAGTTTCTGTAACTAACTGAAGTGTTCAAGAGCAAGTGGTCTCGAGTCAGAGACCTGATCTGTCAAAACTTTGTCTCTAAATGATTCTCACTCAGGTAAGAACATTCATAAGAAGAGATATAGCACTGATTTTTATGCCTCTCTCCATGGAAAGCAGAGGACAGAGGATTAAACAAGTTCAGTTCCAAACATAATTTTATACACTGTCATGTAGCGTTCCCTTTTATGTTTGTCTTTTTGTATTTCCACTCTGAGCGACAGTCAGTACATTTGAACAAATTTATATTAAAATTTCAGCATAGCTGGAGCTTAACTGCTTTCGAAACACCTGAGCTGGTCGGAGCTAACTCTTACATCATCTGAAGCACAGATGGGGCCACTCTGTCACTTGTGAACAGGCCCCAGCATCTCAAGCCCACTACAGGCATAAGTGACCCAGCCTCCTCTATGGAGCCTTGGATCCAAGCTACACCAAAGTCTTCATGTTTTTTCAAAAAAACTACAAAAAACTCTCTAAGACACCACTGCATTCAGATACATTGATGTTTAACCATACACTACTACAGACTCTGTAATTTTCCATTCGTGGTCTTCGGGGCTGTAGATAACCTCCACTGTCAGAATAACCTTGGCAAAACCCTTCCTTCAAAACATCCCCAACCTTTGAATTCTTCCAGTGCCACTTTCCTACCCAGTACTCTGCTCTGGCTTCTGAGATCGCCAAAATTTCTTGGCTTCTCTATTAGTTCACTGAGTTGACTTACTACCTATACTCAGTAACAACATAAAGCCCTTTACAGTGACACTCTAGGCCACTAATCTGTTTAGCAGACACTTTTAATCATTTGGGATTAGCCAGAATATAACTAACAATGCAGGCATAATTCGAGCAAGGAAGGAAATCAGGTTTAAATTGAGCCTGGTGAAGTTTGACCCCCAATATTTTGAGGAACTGACTGAAGCTACTTCAGAACCATCAGCAATTATCATTGAGAACTTGTGGAGGATGGATGGGGCTTTTGATAAAAGGTGACTACAGTGCTTATCTGTAAAAATAGAGAGATAGGAGGACCCTAGAAATGACAGAGCACTTAGCCTAACACTTAAGTTCTTGGACAGATATCAGAACAAACCATTCAACTCCTATGTAAGCACCTCACAGATAAAGACACATCAGCAGGGATTTGTCAGTAGCAAATCACTTCAATCTAAGTTAGTTTTCTTTAAGGCAAACAGCAAGCCTAAAATCCAGTGGAGATATGAGCGATTGATGGATTGTTGCCTCGTTAAGGCTTTCCTACTCTATCACATAACAATCCCATAGACAAGCTATGTCAACATCTTAGGGCAGGTACAAAATATGGAAAAAATATTCAGAATGATGAGCTATCGATGAGAAATTGTCCAATTGGAAGGTATATCAACCTGTGTTATGCAGAACACTGCTCTAGAGCCTCAGCTAGTCATTACATGTATCTGTGATCTGAAAACTGGTAGAGACTTACTACATCTGCAAACAATGTCAGACTGGAGGGAGCTGTGAGCACTCTGGAAGATGACAACTGAAGTCAATTGGGAAAGCAATGAGTAACTGGGTCTCTGGTCCTGTTTTCTATGATTGTATTTTCCTTCATATCTAAACCTTATGCAAAACACAAGCTTTAATCCCCTAATTTGACACGTCCTAATGCTTACCCTCACCCATTTTGTGTTTTCATTCAAGACTTTTTGGCCAAATCCAGACAATTTTGTGTCTCCTCTCAGGCTGTCACAACTTGATGCTTGACTGCAAGTTCCTGTTGAGCAGAGCTGCTTTTCAGTGTATTTGCACATCCCAAAACTTTGCTGTGGTTTCTAGCAGCTTACATGTTACAAATCAGTTAAAAGAAAAGGAAAAAAAATCCAACATAAACCAGGCAGGCCTCTTCTTTATCAAAAGTGATGATTGTTTTCAGCATTAAAGTATTCTGAATGTTTTGCACAGGACAGCACACTGGGCAGGAATTGAATTTAAATTTGCATGCACTTTTAATTTGCTTTCTTTTCATATAATATCTAAGGAAGGAGCATTCAGCTCTGGTATGTACTAATAGTGCATGTACTGAGGCCTGACATGTGGCAAACAAAGTGAAGTCTATATAAAATGAAATCATTCTATGCAAGTATACTGGAGCCTAAGGGGTGGAACTGCCAGCCCCAAATGGCACAGCAGCCAGCTTCTGCAGTGTCTGATCTTGCAAACATTGAACACACATGCTCAGCTTGACTATGAATAATCCTACTGAGCAGAATGGAATTACTTACAGTAGTAAAGTCTGTGGGAGGGCTCCCACAAAAGTCCGTGCATAAGCACTCACAGATTTGGGATTTAGCATAGGCCATTAGAAAAACAAAAGGAAGAAACTGGATGTCTCCTGTGCTACAGAGAAGTTTCAGAACAGCAGATCTGCTCAGACCCCGGTCCAGAAAGGCTGGAACTTTCTGTAAACACTCACTGTGGAGTCTTCCAAGCAAGCAGATGGGGTGGAGCTCCCACGTCTCAGAGACACTGTGGTACCCAAACACCCTCACAACATCCGTGGTGCTTCTGGAGCTAAGATGGCAATAAAAGGCACTCTCAAATTTGGCACCTGTGGTCTTTTCACTCGGTTCAGAGACACTGAATCACATACTGTATGTTCATTCACAGTGAAATACGAGCCAAGAATAAAACCTCACAGGCTTTTACACACCACCCTCACCCCACCACACTGGTATTTTCCAAACTCCCAGCCAAATGAATACACATGTCCACAGCCTTTGAAGGGCCAGCCTCCATACTACAACACATATCCTCTTTACTGTCTCTGTTATCATTTAGATATGACTTTGGTTTGCTTAATAGTTTTAAATGGTGGGTTTGGGGGTGGTTTTTTTGGGTGGATTTTGTTTGTTTGTTTGTTTGTTTGTTTGAGGGGGGAGTAGAACACTTCACTAGATCCTAAAAGGTACTTAAGTCATAACACAAAAATAAATTATCTATGGAGGATTTAAAATAGGCCTGTATTCTCTATCCTGTAAAGCTTTATGATTTAGTCACTGGAATGGAGAAGGGATGATGCCACAGTCAAAGCACAGAATTGACACTTAAGAGACAGGGGCTTTACCACTGGCTGTTATAAATACCCTCTGTGATTCTAAGCACATGATCCAAGTTCTTTGGCTGATTTTTCATCAGTGATCCATCATATTCAACCAGAATCTTCAGGCTGGATACTCAGATACCATACACTCTGCATCCTGGAAATCTAGAAGGTTTCCTTTACAATACATCATATGCCACATACCCCACAACTGACATTTTCAAAGGAAGCGAGAGTGAGGTGGGAGAAATTAGTTCAGAAATCAGAGCATTCAGGTTGTAAACTGGGGTTTGATTTCAAATCCTAAGGCTTAATTCATTAATGAAAACATCTGACAGGAAAGTGTTCTGGATACAATGTGTTGTTTCTTACATTTTTCTGTCTAGAGTTTGCTTGCCCCAAAAAACATGTTCACATATCAGTCCCCGTAAGGTCAACCTGAAGCTGTTGTAATTATGGCATGATTAAAACCAAAATAGCCCCCCCAGGAAGGTGCTTTACAGCAGACTACCTTTGACTTCAGCATGGGAAACTAATGCCAACAACCCCTTTTAGGCTGATAGTTCTGCCTCGTGTAACAGGAAGTGGTGCGTACGGTTCTCACAGTACTCATCTATCACACCAGTTCCTCTCAAGTGGAGGCACAGCAGAGCACAGAGCAGGAGCCAGAGAGCTTTTACCCAGGCGTAATATCCACCCTGCTCTGCAAGGCAGCAGGACACCAGAGCAGGGCTGAGATGACGGCAGCAGTGCCCCATCTCCTCCTCTGAAAGGTGCAGGGCGCCGATGCAGAACTGACTGCAAGGCAGTGGTGCAGCAGAGGAGGAACCAAGACCTGGTGTGGGCAGTCACAATGAATCCCTCTGGGCACAGCCAGATGCTGTTCAGACACCAGTGGCTGAAGTTCAGTGTTGAACCTAGAGCTCGGTTTGCTGAGCTGAGCTAGAATAAGCTGTCCAAACTGAAACACAGCTTTGCTGTCGTAAACTGTGGCCACAATGGGGAACTGTTCTGAATTTTAATGGTGCAGTAAACTGAGTAGCACCTCCTCCAGAGAGACAGAAACTGTGTGCAGAGGCTGTTGTCAGGCTATTTGGTTATCATTTCCTTCTGCTTTCTCCACCTGAACAAAATCAGAAGTGTTAGTCAGCATAGATATGGTGAATTATTCTCACCAGTGATTTTGTCAGTAATAACTCCTGATGCCTTCAAATTTAGGATCTTTTTTATTTTTACTCAGATAAAAATATTAGAAAGTCCTCACTGTTTGTATTTTATTTCAAAGTTGTCTGAAAATCTATTTTTAAGAAGGGATGGTCAGTAAATACTCATTAATCAGGACTATTTGGACCTAAAAAGGGATTTTAAATTTGATCACTCTCCTTTCATACTGAAAAAAATGGTAAAAAAAGTCCCTGTGTGAACAGACATGTACACATCCTTATGATATCCTGTCAGTGCACTGTTTCATAAGATTATACTGTCATATGACAACAGGCCCATTTGTATCACAGGCTTCTTTTGAACAGAGGCTGTATTTCAGCAGTTTGGACTTCTATCTCATGGGTGGGCGTTTGCCAGAGAAAAGATACAGATGGGCCTATTTAAGCAAGTGGACAGAAGTCATGGAGTACAGCTCCGGGGTTTTGACAGGTGTGAAACACCCCAAAGCTGACTTTAAACGGGACACTAAGTACAAAATGGCAGGGAGTGCAATGCTAAGAAAGCTTAGGGTAACACACAGGAATCCCAGAATCCCCACTGAAGGCTGTCCAGAATCCTGGAGCTGCTGAGAAGTCTCTGCTCTCAAGGCAGAGCAGAGCTGCCACATAAGGAAGAATTGGAGTTAACCTTGCAACAAAGATATTTAATTTACATTTCCTGGTATTCAATACTTGTGTAGAATATCTGCATTCTGTTCACTGCCGTGCCACCTGCTAGTTCTATGGTTTCAGCCACAATGGTTTCATACAGCTGAAATGTTTTTCCTGGCCACAAAAGTTTTGCCTTGCCCAGATAGAAATCCTCTCAAATGTTTATCTTGATCTCTTAGAATACTGGCCCAAGAAACAGAAATTAAGAAGTGCAGCTAATGGAGCAAACAAGAAGAGAGGACTGAAAAAGGAAACTGGAAAACAAAAATCTGAAGAACAGAACTGTGAGCTACCTTCAAAGATATCAGAAGAATAGTTCCAGCTGCGAGAAAGGTGTAGTGTGTGGCTGTTTACTTTTGTATACATTAACAAAGGAGAGCCAGAGTCATTCAACAGAAGGCATTATTACTGCTTGTGTGTAATAACAGTACACCTGAAACTACCAGTAAAGAGTTTTAACTTTATTAGGCCCAGTTATTTCCTGAAAATTTGTCCTTATCCATCCTCTCAAGTTCCCTTTGCTAGCACCCAGTAGAATGGCATTTTGGCACCTCTGACATCCTTTAACAGCACAGTCGTGACTCCACAATGTGTGTGGAAAGAAAAGTCAAGCTCATTGTTTTTAAATGCACTAAAACAAATGCCAAAGAAAAGTCAGCTGTAGGGTATTTACATGCATACTACAAAAAGCAAGGATTGGGCATTAGACAGCTAAGATCTAGTCATTTGTCTAACCAACATGATTTCTTTGAAATTTGGACTGATGCATGACACAGTTACTGCAGCTCAACAGCTGGCAATAACTTCAACTGCAGCCAAGCATCCACCGGGTGTCAAAAGATCCCAGATGACAAAGCAACCCAGACTGATGGGGCCCACAAGCTTCCAGCTGTGGCACAAGATTGGGAAAACTAAGTATTGTGCCCGACTGTAAGGACTAAAGACCTGTAATGGTCTGCTCAATGTCAGGCTTCATATAGATACTTCAGACTGTAATTCTACTGCTAGAGAGGGACTGAGCCTTGCTAGTTCTAGGCTTCCACATCTGCCTTGTTTCCCAGATTTTAGTTAGACAGGATCTCAGTTCCCTTGTTAGAGCTGGTTTGAAAGAAAGATGAATTGGGCAAGGTGATATAAGTAGATAAAATGTTGGCTGATTAAAAAAAAAAGAAATAGGTAAAGTAGACATTTCTGTTACCTCACAGCAGAAGAGCCAAGAAAATGCTGAAGCAAACTGCAAGATGATAAATTCAGAACTGATAAGAAAGTTGTTATAAATATATATGTAATATAAGAATTTCAGCCAAACCCTACAGTCAGACACTGAAGCTACAAGTTAGGCAAGACTCTACCAGGGTTTGCACATTTATAAAACAGACGTTTTTTTCAAAGGGCAAGGACAACTAATTACGTGTTCCCAGGCTCAGTATTTAGAGACTGCATTGCAACAAGGAAGAGGCTCCTTTGAGGACCAGAATCTCACACATACTAATTAAAAGCATGCTGTGCCTTCCCCTAGAGCATCCTATACTGTCCACTGCTGGAGAAGAGGAACTGTTATGCTGAAGCTGATCTGGAAATGGATTAACTCCTGTGCTTGTCTCAAGGTATTGTACAAGTCCATCATCAGGCAGTGAGGGGCTTCAGGGAGCTGGAGACTAACTGCAGCAGGATCATCAGGGCAGGGCTAGGCTGAAATGAGGGCCTGAGCCATTGACAGGGCGAGGGAAATGCCTTGGGAAAGCTGGGCATAGCCATTAGTGCCCTCAATGCCATCACAATTTATGAAAAAAAAAAATTACTCCCAGTTGCTAAACAGTTTTTCTATGACCAACTGAAATGTGGCTTCCCAAGTTACACTCAAAAATATTCAAATATTCAAATACAAATATTCAAATACACTCAAATATTCATCAACTTTTATGAATAATATCCCTATCTCTTTTAAAGGGTGGAAGCATTGGAGTGGCAAAAGCAGACAGACCCGAATTCTGCTCCTGGTCGTGCTAACAACCTGAAGAAGGGAGGTCACTTGTCCTCAATTTTACCATTTCAGAATAGGGGACAATGAAACAGTCCACAGCTACAAGCAATAAGCTTTACACATAGCCACAAGAAACGGGATAATTGTGCATCAAGCCATTTTGGAAACACTCAGTACTGAGGTTGAGAGAGTTGTTTTGTTTGCTAATATACGCTATATATTGGGGTTATTTTCTAGCTAATTCGTACCCAGGCTCTGTTAGTTGCCAAGAGTCCAAACAATACAATTCTGGGAAAGACAGAACTATGTCCTCAATGTATTTGTAATATTTTAAGACTATGTAGAACAGTTTATCTGTATTTAGATGACATTGTTAAGGCCAACATGACAACCCTATCTAGAACTGGATCTGGGCAAGCAGTAAAGCAAAGAAAGATTAAAGATGAAAATATGGTCAAAGAACAGGGTAGATTGTCTTGGTTTGTTTTTAATCAGGTAACTCCACAATTTAGTACAGTTATGTCCCTCCACATACCAAGTGCTGTTATCTTAGGAGTCAAGCAGTAATCAAAGAAAATCTCTGTTCTGCTTATTTCAGAGTTGTTTTTTTTAGATACATTATTTACAGACTATCATACGTTTTACGTTTGTCGTAAGAACAGATGTTGTCGCTGTTCCAAGAACCTAATAAACACATCTAGCCATCAAAAACAATCAAAGCAGAAAAAAACTTCTTGAAGCACTACTTACATCTGTAACTGATGAGATAATTATAGGCAGCTTTTCTGAATAAACAACCTAAAATTTCAAAATCATTTTCCAAGTGAAATCAGTTAAAAAGACAGAAGTGCCCCTTGGGCATGAGAACCATCAGTGCTCCTGACAGACATATAGCATAAGAAAAAGGATTTAGATGAGAAAAATGGAAAGGGTCTAGTCCAGTTTCACTGGTGTTAATAAGAGTCTTTCCATTGACTCCACAGGGCTAATATGGCCAAAGACAGCAGTTAGCAAGAAGGCCTGAAAAATGTAAGCACTGGATAAAAGATATGAAGGATAAGGGCAGATTGGGCTGGAATTCTTATGAAGTTAGGATAAAGTTGGACTTTCACAAATAAAGTATTGAACTGATTGCAGAGAGGGTCTCTTATATTTCACAGCCAAAAAGATGATCATTAACTTAACTTTACATCCTCCTTCTAAATCCAGTTTTGGGGGATATGCAATATTATTGACTGTTACTCTCTCAAAAAGGTCTGAACTCCAGTTGTTCCAAGTATCTTCACCACTTACTGGCCTGGAATTTTATCATAAATACTAGAAGCAATAATCCCTATTGAAACTGTGTTATCATGATATCAAGAGGTTGGCTTACATGGATATTTGGTCACTGTCTGCCAGGGAGGTAGTCAGAAACCAATTAAATCTGTCTGGCTGTGCTGACATTTTACTCAGTGTTCACCAAGTCCTTTATTTCTGCAAGCGTACATTAAAATTTGAGCTGCTAAGAGTGAAGGGAGGGAAAAAAATTCAGTCCCTGAAGTCTCCTCTGTATCAGGTTGAAATTTTGGTTTAAAATCAAGTCTGATCGGTTCCCTAGCATGGGTAAAAGTCCTGTGTAAGAGGCCATGTCACTCTCCGTTCCAATGGCCAGAAGCCATCGTTTCCACAAGAAACAAAAGCAACTAAAAGCTTTAAATCCTGTCCCATTGTAGGAATACAATTGAATTCTCTTGCCAACATGAGGACAGAGTATACATAGTCACTGCATAGGACTGACAGTCTGTGTGGGAATTACTGAAGTCTAGCTGCAAGATTTCCATATACAGACATTTCCTGCCACGAGAACGTTACAGTACTAAGTCAGCATCTAAAGTAATCTAAAGAACAAAAGGAAAGCCTCTAAAACAGGGAGAAGGGAAAAAATTATACACAAAGATCATTTCAGATATTCAATACAGGCATTTAAAGTGGAGGATGTCAAGGTCATATTGTGCAGGCACATCAATAGCAGTGTGTTTTTAAAGTAAAGCCAGAGGCAGTATCTGACCTTTTTCAATTTTATTTTCTTTTTCCTTTGGATAAGATGGTTGTGAGATGCTGCCCAAGAGCAGAACTATAGGACATACCAAACACACATTTGAAACTGAGTACTACCTGTGTTTCAAAGTATGGTCCCAAAGGAACTTACGAGTAGCAGTAAAAGAGACAAAAGATTCTTGGGTCCATAGTCTGATAGTATAAAAATAATCTAACCTTGCTATAAACAAAGCAGAGAGAGTTTAATTAATCAACCATTACATTAGTTGTGTTTTAAGTGAACACAGCAATTCTCATGGAGGTTTGATGGCCTTCCAAACTGTTAAATTAATTTTGTGGTGACAAGTGAACTAATACAGATAATGCTCTGATGCAACCCTGTCCACCTACCTCCCAAGAAATCTTGTTTAGTATAGAGAAGAGAGGTGTAGGCTGTGCCTGTATCAGCTCCGAAATCCAGCTTGCCCTTGTGACCTTGAATCCTATTGCCCAACACATGGAGAATCAAGATCTCCCCAGAATTGTCATGATGGAGAGCATCTCCTTCTTCCACAAACAGTTTAGGCTAAATACTTTTGTGTTTCTATATACACAGACATCTGAGAAATAAGCAGCCATCATCCATGTCAACTCCCTGCTATGTTGCTTCAGATCATTCCCACTATAAAGACAAGAACTATTGAGTCTGTAGTGATTTTCCACTGTTCTCTCACTTTTCTTTTCCCATGTCTAATGACCCACAATTACATTACATATAATAACAATTAAAAGCAAACAAACAAACCCATAATAAACTACACTAAAGCATTTGTTTTTCTATGTACCCGGGTGGTACACCTGTGCAGGGAAGCCGACTGTCCCAAACTTAGCTCTGATGTTATTATACAGCCCTAATATAACACTCAGTAGTTGTTCCATATACTTCCTGTATCTCACTGCTACCATTATTCATCATTACTTCATAATATTAAACACAGTGTCATCAGAACAGCTCCTAAAAGCAATGTGGCAGGCACCTGAAAATATCCGCGTGCCACTGCAAGTGGTGTACATTTATATCTATTTTGCCTGAACACTTATTTGCTTGAATAAATGAATAAACTCTTGCTCCTTACAATGCATTCTTAGGACAACTTGATTTTTACTGAATTTTCTGGTGTCAGCTTCTCCTAGAAGAAAGCAGCTTTGAAAATCATTTTAAATCACAGCATGCAAGGAAATAGGAAGCCCTCCGTGTGAGTGCTGGGCTGGGCTTGGTGCGCCCCCCTAGGGGCACGGCTGCCTGATGCAGTATGTGTGATTTACACATGTCTAGCATCTCCCTCTACTGGCTAAAACCGTAGCAATGCTTTCATTTCCAAGCAGGAAGGTTTCATCTGGAGTGAGAATCCCCTCATCAGGTCAACTCCCGTCCTCTAGTTTTTACACACTTGTAACCTGTCTCTGTAACCCTAAAGCAGACAAGGTTTGTGTGCTGGATAAGGTGATGATGAACGGGGCACAGTTCAACTGAAACCCTAAATTCTTGATGCTAAATGTCTAAGTGAGATGCCGAAGGCCTCAGTGAAATGCTTTGAAGACAAGCAGACTTAAGGAAGTTCAGTAGCACCTTGGGAACCCAGGACTAAAGGGGACTTTGCAACTACAGCTGCTTTGCAGAAGCTTTCATCTTGGACTCTGAACAATGTCTGATTTAGCAATATTGATTATTAAATGGTTTGGAAAACTGTGATCTTAATGGTGAACTTAAGTCTCTTAATTAAAAGCCAGAGTCCATTAAATATGGATGTTTTACCAAACCTCAGTTCTTCACTCTTTGAAGACCTCTGAAACCATAACTCATTGTTATTGTATGCCCCACACCAACAGCATTTTTTATCTGTGCTGTCTTTAAGTGCTCAATAGCTGACAGAACTGATGGAAAATTATCTTGATACGTTCTGAGAACAAGAAAGGCTCACCCATGAACCCACTCCAGATGGAAAGGCATGGCAGGGATACTCTGTGAGGACAGTTTCACCACACAGCATCCACACACACATTCTGTTTCCAGCAGTGCATTACATGCTTCCTCACACTCTGGAGAGCTAATAGTTTTAGCAGAACCTTTAGGCTACAACTAGTAGTCTACAGCTAGGATTAGTAAAGTACAATTCCCATATATTCCAACACCAAATGGCATTAAGATGAGATAAATACATTCTAAAGTTAACCTTCTCTTTTTTAAGTTGCTATCAGAGTTGCCCATACAGATCTCCTGTAGTCAAGAAAAACTGAAAATATGATCTATTCTATTAAAAATGGAGAATTCACTTCATACCAACCCTTCTAAAGTGTGGCCTGCACTAAAGATTCTTGATATATAGGCTACAGACACCAATATTTTTCCTGCTACAACACTGTAAAGTTCAACAAGTAATTAAAAAACTATTTCTATTGTAATTCACACAAATGTAAATAAGGTAAATAAAAGAAAAATAAGGTTGTTCATAGCAAGGAAGAATGATATCTTTTTCTTTTTTCTCCATCTTTTAAAAGGCTTTTTAATTCACCATTTCTTCCCTTTTATTTCCCTTCTTCTTTTGTTTGATAAGCTTTTTTTAAATTTCCCTTCCCTGCATCCTGTGTGCAGGGCGAAACCATTCAGGCAGAATTCATCACAGGAAAACAAACATAATATCTCGCTCCCATACTCCCAAGAGAGAATTAACTGAAATTACCAGTTCTTGGGAAATCGGCATAGAAAAAAAAAAAAAAACAAAACAGGAGAAATTACTATAGCCAAGTTGTCAGGGAAACTGTTAGCACACTGGCAGCTCAGGAAAATGGGCTATTTGAAACACTTTCTACTAAGTACCCAAGCAAACTATAGGGTCGTTTGTGGGGATTGGAGGCACACAAAGCCTGAAAGCATTATTGCCTTTGAAAGGCTTAGTAACTCCTGGCTATTGTGGGGGAGCCCCTGCAGAATGGACGCTTGCTACCTTTTCAGCACAGACATAGAATTCTATGAATAGCACTTGGCTAATTCCCCCTTTGTGGAAGTCTTTAGGAAGCTTTTCATTGTATAGCCCATTCTATAGAACTCCTAAAGCCAAAAGATAAGAGTTTTCTAAGGAAATTGTCCAATTCTAAGTGGGCTTTTTAAAAATTATTTGTGCCCAGCCCTGTTACATTTCCTTTGCTACTCAAGGGGCAGCAATTATCACAGCGAGCAGCAGACAGACTTTTGTGACAGAGCTTCATTGCCTTTCGTCCTGCATGTGTACGTGAAAGGACAGCACTCTGGCAGTTCCAAACGGGCCGGCAGGTTCTGTAAGCTGCACCTCAGTCACAGAGCTAAGGTGCCACACAAGGCTGTGATGATCTGTGCAACATTCCCCTGAGCTCCGTGTTAGGGAAGGCTTCAGACTGTGACACCACCTGAACTTAGGGCAGGCTGGGAACCTGCTGCTGGGTGAAAGACTGGCTCCAAAAGCCCTCCCTACACAGAGGCACTCAAACCCAGGTGATGTCTTGTTTTGCTGTGCTGCTACAAACACGTGCAACTACAACTATGGCTGGGAGAGCAGAAGATGAGAGCTGGAGTGGGGGTTTTGTGGCATAACTGCACCTGAAGTTGTATTTTTGTGAGGAGAGTAATGAAGATAAAAAGGGAAAAAAGCAACACGCCTATGCCAACCAAACTTTCAAGTTGGCCTTGTTATGAACTACTGACCAGTCAGAGCAAGTACATTAACTGTGGGCCAGGGTAGATGGTGGAAAGAAGGACAAGAAATCCTAGGCATTAGCCTGATCCAGGAATGCAGTGGATATGTAAAAATAAGTAAATAAATGTCTTTTATATCGTCTGAGGAGATGCCTTAGTCAGTTGATAGTTGAAAGTGTGGAGCTCTCATATACCCAACATCATGTTGCAGAAGCTAAAAAGGCCAGTAGCAGATTTCACATTATCATTGCATTCACATGGATCAGGCAGAGACTCGTGATCAAAAATACACGAGGCAGTCTGAGTTATTCTAAACATGATCTGTGCAAGGGGTGGGGGGGAAAAACACCAAGAGATAAAACCTTGCTGACAACAATAACAGGTTAACATCAGAGTAAAAACTGAGATTTTGGGGGTCATCCCAAGGTTTTTCTCCCCATTTCCCCTCTTTCAGGAATATTGCCTATGCGATATCATGCTTAAGTGTATCAACAGTCATTTGATTACAAATTTTGACACCTGCGAAAGACAAAGTTTTGTGACCCGACTTTACCTTCTGTTTCACAGGTTATGGAAAGTTTCCTGCATGGCTTGCTCATAGAGTATTAAAGTATTCCTTATTCTCAGATTACTCAGTTTGCCTGTGTGAACTGCAGACCTACCAGCCCTGGAGATCCATCTAACTTGCACCTACTTATCCTCCCCAAAAGCGCTTGCCACCTCTGGCTCCCTTTCACCTTAGAGCGTGAGGATGTGCACGCACATATACAAGGTCTGTTAAGAGGTTAAAAGGGTGAATTTGTGCTGGGAGCATCACATAGATGATTGGAGGCTCAGCTTGGCACAAGAAAAAAGGCCAAGGCATGCCAGAATTTGCAGAGACATATTCCTCAAGTTGCTTGAACTGTACTTGGCTCTCAGACTCCCAGCAAAGACCACAAGACTGAAGGTCACCGTGCTCATACAGAGAATTGTTAAGCAGGTGAGCACACACCATTGATTCTGTGCACATCTGAGGCCCTGCCATCAAGGGCACTTTGCCATATGCATTCCTCCCTACACAGGGCTTCCCCTGACAAGGAGCAGCCATTACATTCAGATCACTCATTTCACTGGCTATAAACCTCCAGAGCAGAGCAGCCTAGCCTGCAGTTTTGCCTTTCTCTGTTCTGAGGAAAAACATTCACTGTCGTTCTCCAGGTTACCAAGCACACACACTGGAAAACTACTGGCGCTAAAGAGGCATGGGAAAAAGAGTCAAATCCAAGCCTGTAGCCCCAAGGGCAAGAAGGGATTGCACAGCACTGTCTGGCCAGCCTGCCCACAACATTTGGCACTTCCCAGCGGTGCTTACACTCACCTTCCTTATAAATTAACCTGCTTAAGCCACCAGTGCCAAGCCTTGAAAGAAGAGCCAGGAGACACCTGCAGCAATGTCCCACTTGTATGAAAACTGCCCTGTTGCAAACAAGTGGGAAGGATACTCTTGCAGAGACTGAGACTGATTCAATTCACTTCACAACTCAGCAATCAATTTCCACAGTGAGACAGAGAAAGGCAATCTGTGCCACAACAACTGATGTGTAACAAGGAAACAGTGCAGCCTTTCTCCCAAAGACAGCTTTTACTGGTTTGCAGAGCTTGGCTCTGAGGGCACTGATGCACAGTATACCCAGAAGGACTCTGAAGTATCTGAAAGAGCCCTTGAGATTAAGAGTGCAAGACAGTCACAATAAACTGACCTTGGGTCGGTTGGCCCCAATAGAAAGCAGGGTCTGTCTTATGGGATGCCACTTTTTTCTCTCTACCACTAATCTCAAGACTGTTGAGAGGAGAAAGAAGTTGGCAAATGTCTCTGGCACAGGGTCACAGGGCACATATAATGCTCCACGAATCTTTTGGTGAATGATCCCTCTGGCAAATGTAACTCCCTTTCTCTCACTGAACTTTGTTCTGCGACTTCTCTAGAGAAAGAGAAAAACATTGCCATATGGAGTTGAGGAGAGAGTGAATAAAAAGAGGTGTGGCATCCTTGGAGAACAGAGGCTGTGCAAATAACACAAGTCGTGGTTGAGAAGAGAAACATGGCAGGTGAGATAGGAAGAGGAGGAGTACAGCATTTCAAAAGGATCACAATAGCAGAAAAACATGTTAACATTGGTATATAATAACACTTACTATAACATGTATTTGGCATTGCAAAACCCCTACATCATCACAAATAGCCTCACAGGACAGCATCAGGCCATGTGCACAAACTAACATGTAGGCATGTCATTCCCGTTAGCTTTAATAGGAATTATGCATCTGACTAGGGTTTGGTAACACTTTACCTCAATGCATGCCCTGTGAGCCTGCACTGACACACAGGTTAATGGACACAGTGTCAGTCCAGAGGATGCTAGGTGTTGGAAAGAAACAGCATCACCACATCTGGGAACTGTTAGCTCCAAACTCATGCTGTCTTTTAAACATACAATAGTTTTCAAAGTTGGTTTTGTTTTCTCTGCAGGCCTATTCCCTAATGGTATCACCGACTGCATGTTCTAGCTTGCATTAAGTAGCATCCTGTTCACAAGAAGTAATTTTGCAAGAAATTGAGGTGATTTCAGCATATTTGTAGGTATTAAAATAGGTTTAGCAAGTATCAGACTCTGAAGTAAAGCAGATAATAGGCATTAATCACCCAAGTAAATCCATTAGTCAGTTGCACAGCATTCATGGCTGTTCCTGCACCTACAGTTCTGATGAAGTCACAATGAAACATCAGCCTTCTCCAACTTGCTACAGCAAATCCATGTTACTTGAGTGAAATAAAAAATTCCAGCCTCATGACCTCCTCCTTCACTATTGCTAATTACTTTGGTACAGAGATTTCAAAACCATTTTTATGCCACAATAAAAACACGTAATGGCTCATCTAGCCTGAAGAGGCATAATTACTACAAATATATTTGCAATGCAGATAATGATTCTGAATAGCATGTTTCCATGGGCAAAAGCTAAAAGGAGAAAGCAGACTGATGACTGTTACCTGACTGCCAGTCTTCTGAAACAATGCTCCCTCCAAGAAGATCAGCACTGCTGCGTAAAAGCTAATGCACCTAAAAGTATGTCTCAGGCATCACTTAGTATTTGATCTTTCCTCATATTATCGGTCAAAGTGGTGTATTTTCAGAGGGCTGGAGAGTTTTTTTCATATCTTGTCAATTTTGCTGTCAGCAAAGACCATTAGATAAAGGATCACTAAATAAATATATTTCACTCTGGAAAGTCGAATTTGCAGCAGCTGTTCACCTCTATGGAAGTAGTTGTTCAATACCTATGCATATTTAATGCATAGCATATCTAGATTGATAGCTAGACATCTCCACAAAATGAGATGTGGAATTATATGTTTGTAATTAATTTACATATACAGTTTATCAATTGGATTTATCATACCGTTCCATGCTGCCAAAGGCAATCTGCTTAGTTTCCTAAAATGACAAAGGAAGTTCCATACATGGAAAATAGATCCACGTTCTTAAAATTCCCAGTTTAAATTATCCCTGTTCATGAACTGCAATAGGTAAATTTGGGGAAGAAGGGAAGACTAAATTAAAACAAAAAGTATTGGTTTTCCTTTTCTAAGTTATGGGAGAAAAAAAAAAAACCCTGCAAAATATGGAAAATAGACTAATCTTAGTGAAGAAAGTGTTCTGGAACTTTGAAGTTCTGCTTATAATTAAAATGTTAAGGATGGGGGGATTCTGAGGAGCCCAGACAGGTATTTCTGTCAAGCCAGTCATGACTGTTTGCATTTCTCCTAGTCACAGTGTCCAGGAAGATTTTACCTTAAAAAGGCCACAGGAACCATCTGAAGAACAGTCCCTGCTGCAGAGATCTGCTGCACCTTACCTGCAGCCCTGCATGTATTTACCTCAGCGCACGCCAATTCAGAAGGCAAACACTGCCTTTCCTGCTCCAAACAGTCAAGGGTAAGAACATCAGAAAAGCAAACTCTGGTGTAATACCTTTGCTCTTGGTGAGCAGCTGTGTTGGAGTCTAGAACATCCCTCTGGCCACCCTGGAGGGTTTGGAGACTGGACAGGGGGGTCTGGGATCTGTACAAGGAGGTCACCCAGCCTCACACAGAGCCCAGGAGGACATTGCCTCTGATCCCTGTCCATGGGAGTGAATGCCCACATTGTATGAAGAATCACAAGCTGGGAGAATTCAAAATAAGTAGTATTTAGTTTATCATAGAATGTAAATGTAGAATCTAGGATTCTCAGTATATGGGGTTGAAGAGGCAAGATGGAGGAATTGGGGAGTGGCCCCTGTGCTCCTTGTTCTTGCTCTCATCCCCCATTTTCTGCTGAGTTGGATTTTAGAGATTGGTTTAGAGTAGAAACAACATGTTAGCATAGGTAGTAGGTATTGGTACAGTTTTGTAAATAAAAAGTACATTGTGGATGGTGGTTGGGTCAGGGGTACTGTACATAAGGTGCGGGGCTCTCTGATCCGCCCAGTCCGCCGCGTGTCCTGCTCTGCTGGGGATGCCTCACAGAGCTGAGAAAGAACTAAGATAAGGTACCCTGCCAGGGAGGCCTGGCAGAGCTGAGAAAGAACTGAGATAATGAAGAATAAACAACCTTGGAAACATGCACTGGCGGGCTCAGCTTGTCGTCTCTACCTCTGGTGTGAAACACTTAGGGCAAAGAGAAGACTGAAAACCTTATTACCTCTGGGAACAGTAACCCAGAGGAAACTCCCAGGGAACAGCAACCTTGGGGGAACCCTTAGTACCTTGGGGAACAGCAACCCCTAGGAGAATCTCAGGGAATCAATAACCCTGAGACAGCTGGAAGTTTGAGGCCCTTCCAGAGCTCCCTCCTCCTCCTGGGAGGTGAAATCAGAGCTCAGGAGACAGGATACCCATCGTGTCTGTCACCGTCCAGCAAACAGACATGAGCATTTCCTGACACCACAGGCAGGCTGTTGTTGCAAAGCCCCCCAGCAACACACCTCTGCCAACCACCCACCTTGGAGCCACGGCCCTGGGGGCACTGGCACACAGGAATTGGGGAGCAGCAGTTTGCACTGCTTCCACAGGGCCCCACCTGCCCCCAGCTGCACCACGGCTGCACTGGGAGCCACAGCGGGGCCTGACCCAGGTTACACATAACCATCTGCAGCCAGTTTGTTCCTCAGACAAATCAGCCTTCTGATCCTACCCAGGACCCTGTCCCACACGCTGCTCTAGCAGCACCACTTCTAGGGGCACGTGGGGAGGGTGGAAAAATGAACATGCACAGGAAAATGCCTGAAAACAGGAGATGCACATGCCAACCCACTGCCAAAATAAGTAACTTAGTAAGTAATTAGTTTAAAGCCCATTCTCGAAGACTTAACACGTCTGAATTGCTGAATTCTGAGACTTACTCCTTCTCCATCCATCCATCCCGCTTTCCAAGAAATCCATGAGTCTAAACTTACTAACCATATTTTGAAAACTGTTCTCTCACTTGCAGTGAGGGTTAAGTAACCACCCTCACGTCATCTCTCTCTCAAGTACACAAAGCCATCTGCAGTACCATGCCAGGTGCGTTAACTTGTTGGGGGGACTAATTCATGTTTGAAATAATTGATCTTGCCAGATTCTTTTGATATTTCCTATTCTGTCTCAAGCAAGAACTCAGAAGCTACTGAAAAAACACAGAGAGATGGACAGCAAGCAAAAAAAATAGAACAAAAAGGAAAAAGAAAATGGACAAACAAACATTTTGAGTCCAAAATTAAAATGGGTTAGTTTTCAGGTCTTGTCTAGCTTTAATCCCCATGTGTTTGCCTGAACCAATCTGTCCATTGTCAGCAAACAAATGACAGTCAACAAACACTTCAATAGTCTTCTCCTGAGTTATTTTTTATGTTCCAGCTTCTTCACTGGCAAGTGTTCAAACCTATTTGCAATGATTTGATTGTCTTTCTAGTTTGAAGAATGTGATGAAGGTCAGTGCAAGAAAGCTGTACAATTGTTAATATTGTGCAAGCACTGGAATGATGAGAACACTGTTGTCAGTAAACATGGTAATTTCCCTAAAATATATTTATCCAGTTATTAGGCTCACTTAGTCCATGCTTGTGTGGACTGCTGGAATTACAGAATACCAAATCTTCAAAATGTTCATTTAATTCTATTGACAAAATAGAAAAAATGAAGCTGAACACCTCAGGATCAGATGGACAGTCTTGTATGATGAGCACATTCCCTGGAGAGCAAATGGAAGATCTTAGCTATCATATATAGCTTCATAAACCATTAAAGAGACAGAATTATCTGTTCACAATTAAGTCAACAGCAAAACCTCACTGGCATAAGAATCACCACCAACATGAGAGCTGATCTGAAACACATGTCCAGGCCTTAGCAAGCTACCTTGACACAATGGTTCACCCTTAGCTACTTCACTAGCAGCATTTCCCTTCTGAAAAACAAAGGCAACTTTTAGTAATATACTTGCAAGGAAGGAAATCCAGAAATTCTTCCTCATAAAAGCTCTCTTTCCTTCCCACCCACTTGGAGCGGATTTTTTCCGCTTCTCATCTCTGTCTCATTTCTAAGTCAAACTCCTAGCAGCTGCTTATTGAAGACCTAAGTGGTGACTCTGGCTGGCTGGTGGCAGCTTTTTTCTTTCAAAATAACAGACAAAGAAGGATACACAATATGAAAGATTTCTTCACAGTTTCCAACACAGTGGATGAGTAATTCCAAAGGTATCAAGAATGTATTCCATTTGCAGTGTTGCTTTTTTGCTATTTTGCAGTAAAGCTCTTCTGCTTTATTTAGAGGATATGATAAAGAGCTAACTTAAGAGACATTAACAATGCTATACCACACAGAACAATCTCCTTTGCAAGGGGAAGGATGTAATTAACAGCTTTCACATATAGAAGTTCATTGCACATTATTCTTTTGCAATGGAGGTTTCTGAATCCGTTTCAATTGTTTATGAAGATAAAACAAGGTAAACAAAACAAGATTAAACCCAAACGTCTCCTCCTGTAATTTATTCAAATGTTTAAACACTCTTTAAAAGATAACATAGTTTGCTGCTGAGTGACAAGCAGGTGGTATATAATAACCATACACACAAGCTTTTCTCACTTTTAGGCTCTGATTTAAAACTCAGAGAAGATTCCAGAAGAAACAGCAAACTGCAGTTTGCCACAAGTACACTGCACTCTTGAAAGCTGCACACTGTATCAGCCACAGCAATGGTGAGATCAGAGACCGTTCATGGTGGATATCTGTGCTCCATGAAAATGTACAGTCTATGTAAAGCTTATATCCTAGAGATCTAAATTCAGTTTTGATGTGCTGTTGATTTTGCTCTAATTTGCAAACACTGATAGAACTGCAGTTATTTACTTAATCGCTACTGCAGTCCCAATACCAGCTGCAGATAAATCAACAAGAACATTCTTGGTATTCTGGCATGCCTTCTGTTAGCTCTCATAAAAGAGATTTCCATTCTTGCATGCCTAGGAATAAAAGTTCCATCCATCAGAGTAATTCATCAGTTTTACAATGCCCCTCTGCTGCCCTTCATTGCCTCATGCAACAAGCAATCTGCTGAGTCTTCTTCTGTAAAGAAGAAGCCTATTCATTGAATCCATCAAACAGAAGAGGAGTGGTTGTTTTGGTCAAATTCATGGAAAAGGCTTGCTGTGCTGGCTAACTGAGCCCCTGGATCCACATCACCTTAAAGCTCTTCCAGTGTGCAACAGGGGCAATATTGCAGTAATCAGACAAGCAGGCAGCTGACAACTGCATTTAAACACATTGGGCCTGATCATCTGATCAATGTTGTAATGAGAGGGCTACAAGCAAGAATTATTTTAAAATTACATGCCTTAGATGCTGCTTATGATACAGCTTTTCAAGAACACTTACAGTAATATTCTCCTTTAGGACAGGCAGAATAGATTTTATTTTTCATTAGCCTACACCATCAGAAAATCTGGAGTTGGGTAGGATATAAAAGAAGAATTAAAATTAATTGAGTGATTTTGAATATGCCTTTGGTGATTTAATCATCTTGCAATACTACTGCTAAGAGAAGATTGACTCTATGTGGCCCTAATACACAGACTACTCTGATCTAAGCTTTAATCATACATAAACAGTATCTGAAGGAGATTCTCTGTTGGAACTAATCCTTTCACACCTTGACTCACAGTTTTGTTCAACCAACAGAAGACATTTAAACTATTAAATATTACTCTGGTCCAGACCTGGACTGTAAATCCCAAGACAACATTTTCAATTAAGACTGCCTGAAAATGACCTGGTTTTCAATGCTCATTATCCAATACATCTATTTGGTTTAATTATTCTAGTCATGGAACTTGTTAAAATTAGGTGCCATGGCAACATCTGAATGATAGATTAGGACAAACCCCGGAATTATACAGCTTTGCCTTTTTTTCCAAACCTCTTGACCTTATTTTCCGAAATCCAGCCTTACCAAGGATGTCTTTGAATTGTTAACATTTTACAGATTTTTGTATTAGTGGCATGAAACTACTGAAAAATGTATCATGAGAAAAGCAGCTGCACCACAGATGGGGAAGTAGTGGCAAGGACTGGAAATAAGAACTAGAAAGGAACTGGAATTTTTACACTGATAAAAAAGACTCACCCTTTCGGTATTCATTCTGAAGAAATTCCTATTGCTTTGCATTTGAGGAGGGATATTAATTTCCTCATTTCCCATCCCAAACTAATTTACACCACAAGCCTTCCCCCAAAAACTTGCAATTACAGCAAGGAGGAATAGCATGAAAGCAGATTTTATTTTACTGCTTATGACTCAACAGTAATATATACACACACCAGTTTGTCTTTCTTCAAATATTCAGAGACATCTATTCAGAGCTGACCATCTAGCACCCAGTATCAGGGAAAACAATCTCCTATCTCATTCCTTTAAAAGCTTTCAGGAATGTTGCTTTTTTTTGTTAATTTTGAATCATTTTTTTCCACTCTTCTAGATCCCTCATAGATGCTAATATGTTACAATATGGCTTAACCTCAGATAGACTCCCAGGCACTGCACCAGAAACTGTTAACTGGAACAAAACATGATCTCATTCTGCTTTTTCTTACTGCTTAGCCAGTTCCTCATCTCATGCTCTCTCTCTCAGCTAAATGAAAAATAAGACCCTGCAAGGAGCTTTGTCAAAGGCTTTTTGAAACACGATCTCTCCACAAAAGTTGCTGCAAAGATGCGGACTACACTAGACAGAAAAGGGGTCAGAAGAGCAACTGCCTGGGCATGACTCATTTTCTGACACACATGTAAGCTGTGCCTCGAGAAAGGCACAGAGACACAGAACAAGAGCCTGTGATAAAATGGGGTCTGTAGTTTAATGACTGGCTCCAAGTCAGCTCCAAGCTTCACCACTCTGAAAAGGAATTGTTTGTGCAAATCGTTATGCTGGCTCCCAGCAGACCCTCCTTGTCTAAGTCATTAAGACTCTCCCTCTTACCACTATTAGTCATGCTGAATACTAATATTATTCATTATTACTCATGGTTTACTCTTTGAATAACCTCATTAATTTCAGTGAGAAATTTGCAGTAGGAGGTATTAGATAATCTATGCATTTATGTATGCATGCATGTCTAATTAAAGGGTATCAAATGAGATGACTGAGTTTCTATTGCTGACTAAGCTGATCCTTGAAACTCTGGATCCAGAAGTGAAAGTGTTTGTGGCTGCTGCTAAAGACGTGCTAAGTCAAGCTTTCAAAGGTACCTGTGGCAAAATCAGTCTTCACAGCAATTTTCATGAGGATACTGCAAAGTTATACCAGCCTCTCACCTCTGGGCTCTACTGTATAAAAGAGGCTTGGAAAGGGGCACTCGCCTGTCCCTTAGTACTCCCAAATAGCATATTAGTAACAAAATTGGGAAGCAGACTTAGAAGAAAACACATCCAGGTTTGTACCTCACAGACCACTCTTCCTGCTTTTTTGCAGATTCCACTGACATTGAAAACATTTCTCTTCTGCAGATCTTCCTCCTTCCAAAGCTAGAGAGAAGTGCAAGTCATTAATTATAGGACCAAAGTGTATTTTATGTCCCTCTTAAGGCATCCTGTGTTAGGATTATCGGGGAGCAAAGGGCAGACTCTACTTAAAGAAGTGAAGTGCTCATGAGAGCATCTCAAATCATCGAAGTTGTAGATTACATGAGTGTTGTTGCTTTTTATTTTTTAAAAAGGAAAGTTAATGTCCTCAGTGATTTCAGCACATTGCAAAACTTCATGTATTACAACATTAATCCTTTAATTATATTTTTAAGGAGGGAAATTCTTGTGATAACTTTTTACAGAAATAAATCAGGACAGCAGTGCAACAGGCAGGAGGAGACTGGAGGGGGATACTGTCTGAAAACAGGACAATGAGTCAGAAAAGCATGACTAGTGTCTGCTCCCTGATAATTTCCTTCAAATGTTAAAGGAATTCCTTCTATGGGTGAGAATTATAACTTTTCCTCTGTCCCCATGTCTTCCCCTCTGTCCCCTCCCCCAAGCAAAGTTTACCACCACAGCTACACAGTCATCACCCATCCTGTTTTCTCACCACTACCCACCTCATCCCTATGAAAGCCAGCTGGATCAGGCAGTGCCTGTGAAGCCAGGCTCCTAATCCCATCAGGGGTGGCTGATAGCAATCTGAAAGCGGCAAGGCGGGACACTTTCTAAATACTAAATACTAAATACCACCCACAGGAAAAATTGTACTCAGCTGCCTACAGACTATGCAAACCTGTCTGCTGTCCTGGCCTGGAAAAAGAGCAGGAAAACAAGGACAGGAGCAGTCTGAGCCATTCAGTGACAAGGCCCTGGAGAAGCACAGCCAGTCTTTCCCCAGCTCTGTGGAGCACACTTTGAATGTCAGCCCTGTATATGACTTTGCTGTCTCAGGCACTAGATGTGGCCCACACGAGTGGTTCCCACTTCATCTTTGTCTGGAGCCAGGTGAAACTTCACGTTCAAGGCAGAGCCACAGGCTGGTGTGACAGTTGGGGTCAGCTTAGTGGATCACAAAGAGGTGACAGCTCTTTTGCCACTAGATCCCACTTACTGTGTTTCCATATTCAGCCAAGTCCTGCTGTAAGGATACACCTGATCTACAAGGGCCCCTCGCCCACCCTCACAATGCTCTGCACCAAAAACCTTCCTCTGTCACAAGCCTGGCTGCAGCATGTTTGAGAAGCAATCAGGACATGGCACCCTGGATGACACAATGCTGCCTGCTTCCTCAGATTGTAAACATGAACCCTCCCTTGCAGCTGGGGACAATTTTAATCACCACAAGCTCTTGAAAAACAACAGCCAATGCACTTCTCTCACAACTAACATTGTGTTTTTCTCTGATACAGACATACTGAGGCTGGGGAAGGAAACATTTATCACCTCATCCATGGTGGAGCAAGACTACAGGCAGGCACCACCTTATCCACAGCAATTAATTAAATGATCCTGCCACTGACTGAGCTCTCAAATAGTTCCTTCCTATCAGATAGGCTTCTTCACACAGGAGGAGTGGAGCTCTTAGACTTATCACCGAGGTACATTAAACCTATTGATGGCTAAGGGGTGTTTCTAGACAAAGGCCAATGCCAACATGGGCCACAGCTGCATGCAAGTTGTCCACCACTTCCTTTGAGAGCTCAGCCATAATTCATAATCTCCTAGGGCTGGACCAAGGCTGACATACTTTAGCTGGGAAAAAAAAAATCAGCTTTAGGGCTGACAGTTCCACTAGCATAAGAACAAGAATCTGTCAGACAAAACCAGCAGCTTCCATACCCGCAAAATTCAGGCCATAAGATTAAGAATTCTGACGTTTCAGTTATATCATTCCAGCCATATCATGCAGAAAAGTCTGAATTAACAGATTATTTTGTTGGAGAAATAAAGGAAACAGTCATTTACCTATCACATAAGAATGTAGTGAAGAAATAATGGGTAACACCTCTCTCCTAGGTCATAAATCATCACACGAGTACCTAAGAGTATTAGGACTTGAACTTTTTTTTTTTTTAATAAAAAATTCATCATATAATCTGTCTTCTGCATATACAGTAATGGCAATTCCCATGGATATGATAAAATTATCTGTTACAATCTTTTAAGAAACATGTTTCATTGGGGGTCCAATGAACAAATACTTTTTAATGGAAAAAGAAAACAAAACTCCAAAGCCAGTTTAAAACCATTTCAGTTCTGATCATGAGGAATGCTGGGTCAGTCCTGTGCCCAGATATTGGTAAGCAAATGGCAAATTGACTTCATTGCCTTCAATGGGAGAGCAAGAGGCCCTCGAGGCAATGTATTTTAAGTTACTGATATTCACAGGAATTTCCCTGCAAGCACAAATGTCACACAGTAACCACTGGGCAAGAATAAAATAGTGACATTATTACTAGTGCAGAATAATGGTTTGTGACCCTTGCACTGTGCCCTATAGTGCAAATATCACTACATTTATTAAGATATTTCTTTTCCTTGGTGTCTGAGGGTATGGATCACAGCAGGCAATATTTTTATTTCTACAATGACCTTTGCAAAGCTCGCACAGCTAGATTATGTTATGATAATGGTACAACCCAAAGGTCATGAAACATTATTCTGCCCTAGTAACTGTCAGGGATGTGATGGGAGTTAGAAGAGGTATCCGTCCCCTGGGCCAGTTTTCCACCTCTGGAGACCTGGGTTCAATGTTGGCCACACCAGTGGCACACTGGAGGCTAGGAGTCCTCACTAACATTTCACCAGCTAACTGAAGGCTATGCTTTCTGACTGGATGAAGTTCACTCTCTCCTTAGCTACTACTGAATCATCCAGATAATAATGTTAATACCGGAGGGAGTGAGAGCCAACTCAGAGGAAAATGCTGCCACCCTCCAACGAACAGACAACATGAAGCCACAAAACCAACTTGAAGGTGAGGAGAAGGCATTATCCTGGATAACTCTGACAAAAAAGGCTTCTAACTCAGCAGTGCACAGCTTGTTGGCAGCAGGCTACGCTTGTGCTGTGATTGTCAAAACATTAGATTATGATGACAACATATTGTGTTAGTCCATACTATTCAAAATGACACAAATCTAGGACAGTGGGTAACAAGCATAGCAAGAAAGAAAAAAGTTTTAAGAGCATTTCGTGTGAATTTGTACAGCAGATTAGGAAAGTGAACAGCAACACTGGCAAATGGTACAAATGGCTGCAAAATACGTGTCTTTTCATCAAAATGTCATTCAGGGACACAGCATGCAAAGCGGCAATAGAAAAAAAGGTAAAATCCAAGGCTCAAAATCACATGGAACACACAAAAGCAGCAATGAGACACTAAGGAAGCAGAAGCTGGTGCATCCACTGATGAGTTCAAACCACCTTGTTTGAACACGAGCAACACAAGGTGAAGTAGCTGCAGCAGAAAGAGCAAGATTCCTAGGGATGACACACGAATCAGAAAACCATTCACCTCCTTTGTTTCAGAACACCCTGTTCTGGCATTGCCACAACATGTCACTTTGAAACCAAAATGGCACTGAGAAGACTTACACAAACATGGGCATGTGGTTAACCCTGCTGGGGCTTGTTGCTGTGATGTAACCACCTGATTTTTTTTCCTTGGTGTTTTGCATGTCAGGATTATACAATTTTTTTTTACAATTTTTAGCCTCCAGGCCTTAATTATATTTGTGTTTTTCTGGTACAACAGCATTTTATGCTGTATAACTGTAACAAAACACCACCATGTTATGTCTGTGCAACAGTAAGTGAATTGCATGGTTCTCCTCACACGAAGCTGATACTGAAAACATCTTCAATATTCCTACTGTGATAGAAACAGGGAAGAATTGCACTGAGAGAAATGAACCACTGGCAATTTCACAACAGTTTTAGAAAACAAGAGGAATATGTTTGGGGACTAGATTCTTAGCAAGGTTACCAGTAGAATTCCATCTATTTTTTTTTTTCATTTTGTTCTTAAAAAAAACTCAGAACACCAAACTGAACAGAAAAAAACTGATATAATTTTCAGGGAAAATTACCACAGAATAAGACCTTTTTCTTTTTTTTTCTGACAAGGATTGAACGTGCCTGGTGAATGTCACATTGGAGTCACTCAAGTGAGCAAACAGGTTTTGTGGCACAAACCTGCCCTCTGCTGGAAGTACAAGAAAATGGCAAATACAAAAGAGAATCCAACTGTATTTCCAAAAGGAGGCTTTTTGTAATTTTTTTTTTTTTTTTTTTTTTTTTTTTTTTTGTACACGAACAGCGCTTCTTCACATTGTATGTTATCTTTCTTGGACTGAAAATGAACTGGTTTTTCAAACTCTGAAAAATCCACTTTATTCCATGCTACAGAACAACATCTCATCTACCAAGAGAACATTACTAATCCGGCATTACTAAGCCTATGAAGGAAGGCAAATGCTGGTACAGTGAAGAGGAAGCACTGACATGGTAAAAATATGTATGTCTTCCTTTCCTCGTGAAACTCACCACTAAAAGGCACATCTGCATCTCACCTCTGGGAATATTAAATTTTCTTCTAATACCGTCACTCTCTATAAACTGTGAAAATCATATCTGTCATTGCTGTCTTGTCCCATTCCTGTATATTACCAATTATTTTTTGCCTACAAAAAACGCCAAAAAACTGCTTCAAAAGCTCCAGCATATATTCTGTATTCCCATACACAAAGATCAATGCATATTAAATAGACTCTTAAGTCCTATCGGCCTGATACAAACATGTCACTTTTCCTTTAAATAAATAACCTTGTAAAACTCAGTCTCCTTGCAAATAAAGGACCAGCCAGTCCAAATGAACTAGTCTTTCCTTCCTGCAAAGCTGCAGAATGTTTGTAAATACACGGTTTACAGGTACTATTCACTTACTGCAAAAGAACAGCCCTATCTCTTCCAGCAGCCACTCACTCCACTGAAAGCTAACTTGTGCCTCACACTTAAATCCCCCAGTTCATTACCCCTGGGTATTGCAGCTTATCCAACCTGGGCACACTGCCAAAAAGAAGCTATTAATGGCCAGAAACACCCGTGTTTTAAAAAAAACACCTGTGCCAAGAGATGAACTTCAAGGCCACTTACATTAGAGCCTCTGCTTTTTCCTGGACTTCATGCCAGTAAATAGCTGCACAAGTCCTTCTGCACAAACACACAGGGTCACTTGAAAGATTGCAGCCACCGTCACTGTACATGTCCCAAGATCTGCAAAACTGTTCATCCCTGTTTGGAGATGACTTTCTTGTAGATGTGATTCCCCATCTTAGTACTCCTGTGGGGCAGGTGGGGCTGGAAACATCAGTGGATCTAAGGTGATCAAACACACTTTTAACCACTTCCACAGTTTCACAGAGTGCCTGTAATCAGATCCTGCAACTTTCTGAGGACTGAAGCTCACTTCCCTGGGCAGTACCTATGCTGTGCCATTACTCAGCCACGCTTCTGCACCACCTGGCAGGAGTCTTCTGCACAGGCAAAGGTGTCCACTCACTCACTGCTGGGGCTGGGCTCCTCCAGAGCTCACTATGAGCTGTACTCACACAGACCTGCAAAGTGCTCAGGGACACAGCTTAGTCCATGGCATCCCTGGCAGAGAAGAAAAACTAGGGAGTCATGGTCTGGCTGGGACCAACAGATTCTGTGTGGTTTTTTATCCCAGGAGCTCCGGGATTCTGCTGTGCTCCTTCCTGTTCCAGCTGTAGCCAGCATCCATCCTGAAGAACAAAACGGACAACCTAGCCAGTCACTTGGTTTCTGTGAAAGGCAAAGGCTGCTGCACTTAACTGTGCTCTCATTTCAACTAGAAATCCACATGTCTGTCTAGGCACTGATGATCCTGCACTGGAAATCTGAAAATTTCTCAGCAATACTAAAGTTGACCTGCCAAGTGGCAAATACCTCAGACATGCTGAAACTTCTGGAAAACCCTTATAAGTAAGCTTACAGCCACATTCTTGGAAGAAAAGACTGCAGCTGGAAATATGTGAAAATACCTTATTCACCTGCCCCCCCCCCCCTAAAAAAAGTAAGTATGTATTTCAGAGTTAAATCTCCTGGTTACACACTCTGCAGGAAGGCATTTCAGTCTAGAAGCGGTATCTTCAGCTCAGAAGCAGTATCCCAGGAGAGTCAGAGCTCAAGTCACCCCTTACACCTTTGCACTGCACAAATAAGTCTTCAGGACAACCCACAGAAGGCAGAGGCTTTGCCAGTAATCTTGTGTCTATATAATCAGGGTACTTAAGGTGGAAAAAATACAATCCAGTAAGTATGGAACATAACAAGTACATTTTTACATTTTCATGTTGCTGAGCAGCACTGGCATTTAATTAATAGGATCTCAGGTTGAAAGTAATTTTGTGATATTTAAGATAATTATTAACTGAGTTAATGTCTTGCATTCGAGTAATAAACAAAGCCTATCTTTATTAAACCAAAGTGAATTAACTGGTTTTGTGGCATAGTCACTTCCTTTCTGTGACAGGGTCCTAACATACAAGAATTTTTTGTGCTTCAGTAAGTGAGAAGACATGGCATTTCCAGCCAAATCTCACATTACCCACCTTAAGGGCTGCTGGTGGTACCTGCAGGTGCAATCATAGTGCCCAGGGACGGCAGCCTGGAGAGCAGGATGGGACATCAGTGGGACTGGAAGACAGGATGACAGCATTTTAACAGCTGAATTCTGCTCCCAGATATTTTCATACAGATGCTCTGGCATTCTGCATTTATTTTCTAGTCAGAATAACATCCTTCCTCTCTTTCCCATTTCTCTGTTGCTTTCTGTGCAACTCAGTTCCATTTGCATTTCAACCAGTGCCAAGTCCTTTTTTTCTTTCCCTAGATTTGTGCAGTCCAATGGCCTCTAAAGAGGAACTAGGTTTGAATTTTTCATTTTTTAATGTTAACTTTCTTGCTTACACAGTTCAGCTCTTGGTACTACGATGATAATTTCCTTCCTTAGCTGCTTGTCACACTCCCTCCAGTTTTGTCCTGAATTATACTCCCAGAAGGGTAGCTTTATTTTTAGAATGATCAAAAGGCATTTTGCCAAATGAGTGGGACACATCCCTAAATTTTCTGTGTCACAGTTGAACTTATTTGCATAGGCAGGTATTTTTCTTGCCTTGTAATCTTGAAACACTGCGGTCACAGCGGATTTTTGCTTTGCCATTTTCAAATGATAATGTGTCAAAACCCTCCTGGGTCTGTCCTGCTCACTTAGTTCTGATCACTGTGCCCTTTCTTCCCTTGAAGTTTTCTTCTGTTTTCCAATCAAAACATGTTAATTCAATCTCCCTAATTTCAGAGGCAGATGAAGTGCAGCTGACAAGTTTGAGGCAGAGAAAAGAGGAAACCAGGTCTGGACACTTATTTTTGGCTATAAAGTTGAAGTTCCACAGCACTTCGAAGGACCAGCCTGTGAATGTGGAGACAGCATCTAACATATCTGGGAGCTCCTCTCCACGGCAGGTTCTGTGGGCATCACCTCAACACCACTACTAAATGTCCATTTTCCAACTGATGCCAAAATTCTAGCAGAAGACAAAGCACATTTCAAGCTGCAAAAGCCTAGAGGTTGTCCTTATATTCGCATTGTACCACATAAGCAAATAAATTGCTGGTGAAAACACAGCTGCCAAAGGTGACAGCCAGAAGAGGCTTTTGTGCTCGGTTTCGCTCCCTCCCCGGCAGCCGGGTGTTGTGGGGAGAGCTCTGGAATCAGCCGCTGCTCACCGGCGCTCGCTCGCACAAGAGGGCACTGCAGCCACACACATCGGGGCACGGGTCCCCAGCCCAGCTAATCGTCCCTCTGAGCAGAACCCGCCTCGGATCCGTCTGCCCTGGGCCAAGAGCCCCGTCCTCCCTCACCCAGGCCGGCAGCAGCCGCGGCACTGCCGTGCTGCACGGGCACACCCTGCACTCACAGGTACAGTGCATCACTCCCGGGTAAAGTACGCTCTGCACAGCTTATCCCCGGTCCATGTTGGAATAGAATTGTACAGCTATGGTTTACCTGCATCCCCAGGGATTTGAAGTCAGGGAAAATATCAAAGGCTTCTTTAAAAAGAATTTTAAATTCCAGTTTATGCTATCGGAGAAAACGATCTTCTGTGCTTGTTATAATGTGAATATTTAGATTATATTGGCAAACAGAAACCCAGACATTCGTTCACGGGTCAGCCCAAAAAGAGCTCATGGCAGATTCAGGTGAAGGGTAATAAAAACTTATTAGTGTATCTGCACATTCATAAATTCTCAGGCCTGTTTATGCTTCCAAATAAATGTTCTGTCTTCAGGATTAGAGCATTCAGAGTTTCCACTAATTCAGATACAAGTAATAAGCATGACATACCCCAAAATATCGGCCTACCACTAACACAAGACACTTGTCAGAGTTAGGATACTTTAGGCTCCTCACTTAATATATTCAGTTACATTTATAATAATGAATAACAAATAGCAAAAAGGCGAAACACGTCCTATCTCGGTTCCTCAAAGTACGCACTGTTTGTAGCTCTAGAAACAAAGTAGAGAAGTCTGTGACATGGAATTGTATTTATGTTCTGATTTGACTCAAGCACCGCGTGGCTAATGTAGGCTATTTACAAAAACAAAATTAGGATGGGAAAAATTAGAAGAGTGAAATAATATCTAAAATCAACAACAAAGGGGGCCATTCCTGGTAAATTAAAGAGTAAGAGCGTAAGAAAATCCCACTTGTGCTTTTAGAGTGGCACTGATGATTTTCATTTTTGGCACTTTTCATTTGGCACTGATGATTAACAGAAGTGGCTTGTAAAGAATAAATCTCAGCAACGTGGGTTGAGATTTCCAATGGGGAGATTTGCAACCAAATTGTTGCAATGTAAGGTCGCAGAATTTAAGGGGTTCCTATGGGGAATCAGGATTAAACCACATCAAGGAAGTGTTAAGCATGATAGTCCAGCAAGAGCTCAGGAAATCCTTAAGGCTGGTGGCTGGAAGCTCTCAGGAGAGCCATCCATCCGTAATGTGTCTCATTCTCACACTGCAATCGCTGCTCTGGGGACAATGTGCTGCTCAAGGCAGACTCTTGACCACATGCCACATAACCTCTGTGTCCCTGTGCACCCTTGGCACACAGCAATCCCCCAACCACGCTGACGCTGAGAGCTGACCCAGCAAACCTCATCAGGCCTTCAGCCGAGGGCGCCACGCCTTCCTCTAAGTGCCAACCTTCAAAGCACAAGACTTCCAAGTATTCTCCTGCTCTTAACACCTTTCTTTTATCTCTTCCTGCCCCACTTTTTGTGACCTTACTCTACTGAAAAAACCCACAGCTCACCAGCCTGTCCTAGGTAAGGCTTCTTTGTGGTGTCTTATCCTGGCACACTCAGATTAAAAAGGCAGCTAAAAACCTATGCCTTCAGCAGTTGATATCAATTAAAATTTGCCAGGTCCCAGAACATCTAATAAATTCATATGCTGAATTTATTAGCAAGATAATTAGAAAGCCACCTAGTCTTACAAGTCATAGCCTCTCTTTCCTGTTCTTTCTTCTTTGCTTTTACACTTTTGTCTTCTGCTGTTGCTGTGAAGCGGAGCTGGACAACAAAAAGCACAGCGAGTGCTCAGCACACTTCACCTAATCACAGGACACGTGACACCACCTTTAAGTAAAAGGTAAAATTTTTGGTTGGTTGTCCATATAAAAACCAACCAAAAACCTCAACTACAAAACTGTCTTTGAAATAGAATTGCATATATTTTTAGTTTAAATCCTTTCTATAGCTAATAAAAGACAAGTAGGGGATATTGGTACAAACTTTCTTAATACTACAAACATTTATCTCCCTCCGTATCTTCAGAAGGTTCAAATTGCTCATCATTTGCCACAGTATTTCACAGACCAGCATCTCTGTTCCCAAAATGTCAGATAATGGTTACTTCTATATGGTGACAGAGTCACATAAACATCATGAGCTCTCAGAGCCCTTTATTCCAATTAAAAAATAACAAAGCAGACGACATGGAGTCAGATGAGAATTTTTTTAATTCTCAGCAAAGGCACAGCCAAAACCTGTATCTGGTTACCCACCCCTAGATCTCCTAGAATTTATCTCCCATCTTTCTTGTGCCCAGACACAGCCATAAATTTCTCCTACTTCCGCAAAGATCACCTTTTGTGAGTGGAAAAGTATTTTGCTGCACTCAGTACTAGCATTAAAGAACAGAAGACTTCCCTATCTATGAACTACTGCAAATAATACATGTAACGTTTGAAAAGCTCTTTGTGTACAGCCAGCTCTAACATTTGCTATTTATAAAGACAAAACAACTATAGTAAATTATTTCTACCAAGATCCTTTGCACTAACCACAGGAGCACTACAGGTGCATTTATAAAGCCAAAGGGCATAGCACTAAAACAGAATAATCCCTTGTGACATACAAAAGCAGTGTCTGATTTGCTTCTGTCATCCAAAGACATTTGCTTGTAGCCCTGTGCTACCTAAATCTAAGGTGTTAATGTACTAGCCTGACTTCAGAAATCTCAGGAGCTGCTCACCCCAGGCAAAAGATATGCATCTTTTTGGGGGGCCTACCATGCAATATAACACATGAAAGCTCTGTTTCTAAGAGGAATAAGACAGCACTTTACATAACAGCTAAAGGAATAGATTTTTTTTTCTCCTTTTCAAGGCTAATTCTTCTCTTATTAGATTTGTAGGAAAAAATCATATTGTTCTTCCACCAACCATCCCCCACACCTAAAGAAAACCTGCCAGAACAAAAATCCCAAATCCCCTCAAACCAACAATTTTCAGAGCCAATGCAGCACTGGACCGTACCTCTCTGTTCAGATCCATTTTAAAGAGCTACAATTTTGTCTTTCTAACCCAGGGCCAAATTCAGCATGTTCTACTCTCATTAACTTCAATAGTGACGCACGAATAAATAGTATTCAGTGAGACTTCTTCTACTGGTACATACTAATCAATGTGCAGACTGCCATATCCAGGCTTTTGTGACCTGTCTCTCTTAGCTAGTCTGAAGGCACCCTACCTTTGGAAAGCCTCTGATTCCAATAATTCCAGAAACATTCCTAGCTCTCCAGGAAAAGCTTTCCTACTGTATCCCACTTTATCTTTCTCCTAACCACACTCCTTTGCCTTTTCCAGGCTGCAGGTGAAAGACTGTGTACTAGATCTTTATGTATGTACACACCCTTTGCACTTTTAGGAGCATTCTGGATGGTCCATAACCATAAAAACACACCCTGTTCGCTGTGACAAGTGTTAAATTTGCAATCAGAAATGCTGGAGAGTTGCAAGCCCACAAAACAGGTCTGTAAACCTTGCATGAGTTCCTGCATGGGAGCTGGAAACAGAGACTATGATGTTTATGGAAGTTGGGCATATCCCTCAAGGCTGACACCTGGAACCTTCCTCCACTCTGGGGAGGCCTTCCTCCTAGGGCTGTCCTGTTTTAACTGACACAGGAATTCTCACAATCTGGGAACAGCTCCACAATGTGGAGATCGCTAACACGGCGTTACAGAGCAGAACTTGAAAGGAAGCAAGTTAGAACACCCCAGCAGTGAGAAACACCGTGCACTGATGCAGGGACTCCTGATGGGTCTGCAGGTGTCCAGCTCAAGTGCTGAAAGGAAGTCAGCTCCAGAGCAGACATGCACAAATGGGATGCAATGGGGACTAAGATCCTGCACTAGCAGAGAGAAGCCATATGCAACTCCTTCCCACGTCTTCCTGACGTTACTCTGTGCTGGGCTTCGTGCTGCAGAACTGGACTTCATTTCGTGGAAATTAGCAAGAAGCTCTGATTTGGCATTTAAAAGCTACAGCTCAAGGGCCTGTCCCTGGGAAGTGCTGACCACTTGATTTCTGCTGCAGTCAGTTCTTTTTTCAATGCCCAGCACCCTACACCCTCTGCACACCCACACTTTTCCTTATGGATTTATGTCCAACTTTTCAACAGGAGGTCAGCAGGGAAGATACCTGATCCACTCAGAAACAACTCTGAGAAAAGCATGAACCCCCTTCAGAGTTCAGCAGCTCAATGATTTTGTGTGATCCACAGAAGAAAGTGACAGACCCTCAGGACTGCACAAGAAACAAACAGGGAATTTCTCATTTGAAATGGAAGTGGTCAAAAGTGTCAGAATATTACATGGAAAGCAGACACAGGAACCAATAGGCCAGCTCCTACTGATCCATTTCAGTGAAAGTTTTGCTCTTATAATGCTGCTCTTAATAAACAGTAGTGAACCCAAGATACCATTTGTTCCTGTGTGCTGTCAGAAAGCTAAATATACTCTTACAGGTTTACACTGGGGTCATAAAGTGAGGCTCTGCTTCAAAAAAATCTACATCAGTACAAAACATTCCAAGTCATTTGATCCGAAGCATTTCAGACACTTCTGGAAAAAATTCTGAGTGAAAACTTTCTGTTTAAATTCAGCCTGTCTAATCCCATAAGAAAGGTTATTGTATTCCAATCTGATAGCAGAATGTTTCCATTTAAAAGGCAGTAGAACCCTGCCTTATTCACTACCCTACATGGGATTTTGGAGCAACTGCTGCAGCAGGCTACTGCACAGAAACTTCAATGGTATTTTCACTACAGCTAATACAATACATACTCTTATTTACCTGACAGATTGGCACCTCTCATTACAATTTTGATTCTTTTCAGCGATTTCAAGCATTGGTTCAAGAAGAGATTTTCTTGACACTGATTTTCTGACACTGTATCATAATGCAAGTGATGGTGAGGCTGTAATAATTTATGGTATTCTATGAGTTTTCCACACAGTTGCAAAATAGAAACTGAAGGTGCATTTTGCCTATTAATAATAATAGTAGCATTCAAAATCCATACTGCATCAAACATACCCGTGACAGTGATAATTCTGTGACTGAGGATTAAGCATGACTTCCTAGCAGTTACCAACACTTCTCCTTTAAAACTGAATATAGACATTATTCCATAAAATGGTAACTCTGGTTGTAGGGCACTTAACATAAGATTTTAAAAAGGTGAGAGAATCACATGACATAAATCAGTACGTTTTCAGGAAATAATTTTTCTTGATGAAAACTCTTCGGCTAAGTCTTGAAAGGTACATAAGAATCCTGGAGGGTGGTTGGAAAAAACCTCTGAGACCATGGAGTCCAAGCCATTCACCATGCACCAGCGTCATGTCCACCACTAAATAATATCCCCCAGTGCCATGTCTATGCATTTTCTGAACACCTCCAGCGTGTACACTTTCCCTGGGCAGCCTGTTCCAACGCCTGAGCACTCAGCAAAGATATTTTCCTAATATCTAATTAAATGTCCCCTGGTGCAACTTGAGGCAGTTTCCTCTTATCCTATTGCCCATTATGTGGGACAAGAGATTGACCCCCACCTGGTTGCTATCTCCACTCAGGCAGTTGTAGAGAACAATAAGGTTTCCTGAACCTCGGGGTTAAACAGCCCCACATTCCTCAGCTGCCCCTCATAAGACTTGTGCTCCAGGCCCTTCACCAGCTTTGTTGTCCTTTTTTGGACACACTCCAGCTCCGTTCTTTCAGCAGGTTTTCTTTGATAGTTATCACATCTTCACCCTGGCTCTGCAACTGACCTTCTAAGTCATCTCAGATCTTCATCCTGTACCTTCCTCTTCTCTGCTCACAGTGCTCAACAGTGCCTGCCTGGCATGCCCTCCAATGCTGATCCAGGCCTCCAAGTTTTCTCTTTCCCTTGCACCAGAGTCAGGCCTTCCTTTTTCTGCTACTGCAGCTCCCAGCCTGCTGATCCAGGCTCTATCCTTGTGCAGGCTGCTGCTGAGCAGGCAGACCTGGGTCCCCACAGTCAGCAGAAGCTCCCTAACCCCAGCACACCGACCTAGAGAGCATCCCTGTGAGACCCTACTGCCCTGTGAGGACTTATTCCATCCCCCAGTGCCTCCAGAAAGCAAGATCCCCTGCACGGGAACTCGGGGTGATGCAGGGCTAAGGCTTGACCTCAGGCAGGCCTCTCTGAAGGCTCAGAGCAGTGACAAGCTCAAGGGCTGCTGCAGCATCCAGCTCCTACACTGCAACCAAACTACTGCAGTGAGGAACTAAAATGCCTTTAGCACTCCCATCTACTTGATGAAAGGGACAAGGACCAGGCACTGCTGAAAGAGAGGTGGGCACTCAGGGAGAGACAGGAGTGAGAAAAAGACAGATCTAAAAAGCAGCACTGAGCCCTGAGGGTCTGAAATCCCAGGGACTGTGGCAAAAAATCCCAGAGGAAACTAAAGAAAGCACCTGCAGTCTGAAAACGTGTAAAAAGGAGATTGCTTGGAGGTATCTCACAGGGGTTATAGGATCACAGTGGGATAGCTCACAGAGCTGGATTGTTGCTAAGGATGAATACCAGCTCCTGAGAAAAAACACACTGGGGAGGTGAGGAATATGGATGATTTAGAGTCCATGCAAAGGGCTGGCTGCAAGACACACTGCTTGCTTTGAACAAGTGACAACTGTGTCCAGACACGTGTGAGGATTGGAGAACAGTCCAACACTCATGACTAGGGCCCTGCTACAGACCTCCTGATCCCGAGGGGAAGTAGGAGAAGCCTTTGTTTGAACAAAGGACGGACGGGAGCTCCATGAGCTGGAACTCCAGAGCTCTGGTCCCCACTAGTACTCAGGGTGAGAACCACTCTGATATCTGCAGATAATCCAGATATCTGCCAGTAATGCATCTGGGCAGAGACAATCCACATCTCTGGTCTGTGTTGATGGTAATTTCTTTGTGCATGTGACTAATGAGTCCTCTGGACTTCTTACAATGGGATGTAAAGGGCAGCTGCAAGATTGTGATTAAAGCTCTGGGAAGTGAGAAAGACACATAATACACTTACAAACTGACACTTCAGAGCAGAATTCAGCTTAGTTCAGAGTTGTTCTTGGTTAGCATCCCATAGAAGACTGCTGAGGAAGGGAAAGGAAAGCCTGTGAGAGCTGGCTGGTCCTCAAGAACCACCTCAAAGCATGAGACAGCCTGTTCCTGCAGGGAGGAAGTCAAGCAGGCATGGTGGAAGGCCAACAGGGATGAAGAGGGTACCTTACTCCTGAGTTCAAACACAAGGATGAAGTATGTGTGTCATTCCTGAACCAACAGTTCTGCAAGACCCAAAGATCTCTGCTGCTTTTTGTTTTTTCTGACTGAAGAATTACAGCCCCACGTTCCTGAATGCATGCATCATCTTTTTGAAATGAGACTAAGATTTGTGTAAGCCACTTAAACTAACCATGCCTGGGCAATTGCCACCACACAGTTCTGCACTTGTCTCTCTCTCTCCTCAGTCACTCTTGGCTGCAATCCCCGTGTGTCCTGTGAGATGACAGCAAACGTGATGTTGTCCATGCAGCACAATATGGACCATGTCTTAATCAGCCAGTCCACAATAACAAACTTCTAGTTTTTCAAATTAGCACAGCCTGCTACCCACACACTGGATTTTAGCTTTCTCCAACTGTAGCTTCCTCACAAAGATAAAGGAAACGTCTTCCACTTCCAGAGCCTAATGTAAAAAATGTTGACTCAATGTATATCTCCTTGTTCACAAATAAGCCCCAGGAAGCCTATCCCAACAGGGATGTCATTAATTGCAGTTAAATTTGTGTGGTATTTCAGGGTCACCAGCCTGCACGAGGAAAGCCACACACTCAAGCAATATTTGCATTCCTGTGTTCCCTGTCATCTCCTCCCATTTGATCCCCGTATTTCCTACAGCCATGGCACAGTGAGTGACTTTGCAATTCCTTCCTAGGGACTTTGGCCTTTCTGGACACTCGAGAACAGAAAGGCATGAAATATTTATCCCAACAGCCTGGGAAAGCATAATTTAATCTGAAGGAGGTGATTTTGTCTTTTTGAATGATAAATCTGCAATTTCGTGATTCACAATATTACAAAATAAGTCAACATAAGGTTACACCAAAACCAGATCCTCTCCTCTGCCTCTGCTCTTGTTGGGTCTTAGTTGAGCTGGCCCAACTCGAGAACCCAACGGAATGTAATTGTTCTTTTCTCCTGGATGTGTTTTCTGCCAAATCTGTAAAATAATTGACTCACAGAGAAATTGGATGAGCCCCACAGGTGGTGCAAGGTAAGAAGCAGACCTGGAAACAAAGCCTAAAAAGGAAAACGACAGAGAGATAGCTTCATTTCTCTCTGTCACAATACGTGGAACCATTAATGAGCTCAATCCCCCTCCCAGAGATTCACTCTGCCTCTTCAGTAAAGACAAACCATAAGAGAGGTTTTAGTTTTAATGCCGTACTTGAGGAGCTTTGCCCTATTAACCCCTGCAGCCGTTATGATAGAGGACACTGAAAGACAAAAGAGAGTTAATTACTTGTGGTCCATCAGGATTTTTTCTAGGTGTGGCTATGATCAATCTTTAAACTTTTCTATGGGGTGTTTTTCACTCTGTATGTCGGTGATCTTTAAACACGATGGGCAGCCATTAGCGCCTCTCAGCAGAACAATATGAAATATCAGCGTGGAGAATGATGCAGATCAAGCGTGATGGATGTGAACAGGGTGGAGGAACCCAACTTGTCCTTTCTTGCTGCTTTTGCTCCCCCTGTAACTCCTGGTTTGGAGAACACCCCAACAAGAAAATGGATCTGTGGATTTGGGGCATGGTTTTTGGGGGGGGGGGGTTGTTGTTTATTTGGTTGTGGGGTTTTTTTGGGTTTTTTTCCCATCTTCAGTCCCCGGGTAGGTTGAGAAAACATTAAAAGGGCATTGTGTCTCATTTTGTGTCCTTCATGCTTCTCTACAGAGACTAAATACAAATCAGAGCAGAGTGAGACACCTTAACCACTTACCAAAAACACCCACAATCCAGTCTAGCATAAGTCAGTCATTGCCCAACGTTCAGAACAATCCCATCTGTGGTTGTGGGATCTATTTTTTTTAAGTCTGTGGTGAAATACTACACTGGTTTTTGCTTGTTCATTTCTTGTGTAGTGTACTAGAACCAGACACCCCCCTTGTTCCAAGCCAGCCAAATGTGAAATGAAAAGCAGTCTGCCATAGAGCATCCTTCCTGCAGCTCCAGGAGACACTGCCCTGAATATTCAGCCCATTTCCAGGGGAATGAATGGCACCTCCACTAAGGTTTCTCAGTCAGTGGGAATGTGAGAAACGAGAAACCCACATGTTAATCACAGGTTTTGGGAGCAGAAACCACATTCTGGCTACTACACATGTTCTGTTATACTATGCAGTAATTAAGCTTTTTGTGGTAAAGCAAAAACAAGGAGCCCGTGTTTGCTGATCCCTATGGGAATGGGTTTCTCTCCCCATGGTTGGAATAAGGAAACTGCTAGAAAGACCCAACCACAGTCAGGGAACCACAAAGCAAATGGCAGAACAAGTGCATGCCCACAGACAGCTGTTTTGGGGTGTGAGAGGTGCTCTAAACCTACATTTCACCACATGCCCACAGAGAGCTAAACGCTGTGATTGTACCACTGTGGCATCTCCACCCTATCCAAAATTCCTCTCATCATTTTCCAGACAGGAGTGTTTATACCACCAGCCTGTTTAAACGCTTTTGGGGTTCAGCACCTAAACTGGTCAGGTCACCATCCAGACATTCACTGTCATATGCAGTAATTGTGTGGTGAGGGGTGGTAGAGGAAAAAAAATCACAAGTACTGCTGCTTGAACTGCTGAAAGCAGTCACCCCTGGCAGGAATACACAAGTTTTCATATTTACACTCTGCTCCATTTCCTCTTTCTGCTCAGTGCCAGCATGAGCATTTCTGCTGCTGCACAGTGAACTGAAGCAGAGGGTTGATGTGACTGAAAAATAACCCTGTTCTCTACCCTACCCCGACAGCAGACATTTCCAGAGATTTGTTAGGCACATGTAGTTTAAGCAGATGAAGTAGGGAAATACATTGCATATTTGAAACAGAGATGTACAACACAGATTTATCTGCTGTTCAGGATCATTACTGGCACAAACTTTAAGAACTTAATTTTTCCTCTGAGTAGAAGTAAGACCACTCAAATGTCACAGATTTTGCCAAAATTTTTCTTCTGGATCAAAGATATTTCCCCTGAAAATAAGAAATTTACCTGATAGTTTCTCTCAAATAATGCTGCAAAGGCACTGCAATACAAAAGCAGCAGAACTGAATCCTGCCTTCACTGAAAGAAGTAACAGAAGAGTTGGGTTAACCATAATCTTGCAATATACAACACAAAGTTAATGGAAAATAAGCTAATCAGTGTATCAGGGGACAGCAGGCTGCATAGGTGAGGCTTTGTCTGTCCTATCTGGAGTAAGAGATAGGATAAAATTTACATGCTATTGTGAACAGCTCCTGGAAAGTCATCTTTGCATTGACGTGTCCTCTGCAGTGTCAATTTAATAGGTCTGCTTGCTCAAATCATACCTGCATCAGGGCATGAATATCATGTTATAATATTTCTACTTGGCATGGGAGGTGAGGAGAGGAAAGCAATACAATTTCTGTTATTGAGAACATCTCACTAAAACCAAGCACACTCTATTACCAAACTATTTCGTTTCCTAATAAAGGTTGTTTTCTTCCTCAAAGGAAGTCTGCAACTATGCCAAGCAATTTACAAAAACTACATTGCTTTGCAGACAAATGGAAATGTAACTACTCCATGAAGTTTAATGATCAGTGCCCTACCCACACCACAGAAACCCAACCCTGCTCCAAGAAAACCAGGGATCATAACAGAACAGACCCCTTGGCCCTCCTACTGTGTACTGCCATACAAAATCACAGTACAGAGGAACCTTAACATGGAGTTCCGTTCTCAAACCTGTCAAAATGATACTGCTTTATGGGGTACAAACTTTAGCAGTGCCTACTTCATCCACAAGAGGCCTTCTATAAACCAGTAAAACTGCAGAGCTCAAACTTCAGCAGAATATGGACTTACACGGAGCTCCTAATACAGATTTGTTAATGGATGTCCCCCTCCACACATCCTTTCCTCATTTACAGACATCACGCCCCACAGAAAGAACTGATCTTTTTGGGGGAGGTCTGTCTTTCTGTGGAGAACACCCCAGGAAGAAGGAAAGCAGTTTGCTTTTTGCCTGAGCTTGATGATAAAAGGCAAGTGACTTTAGAGAAGCTCTAGAAACACCTGATCAGATTTGGGTCTCAGACACTCAGAGTTTGATAGTGAGAGCATGAAGAATACAGGCTGCTTTTCAAGCTTTAAACATCATTATATGAATGTAGGTATTTGTTACTTTAATTCATTTTAGTGGTGTAGGCCAGAAAGTGGCACGTGCTAGGAAAACACACTGGCTCCGTGCCTTCCCCAAAAGCAAGGTGGATGAAGAGCAGTCACCTGGGGTTTAGCACTGTTACAGGAGCCACATCTTCTGGAGTCCTGTCCCATCCATCTTCTGAGATCGTCTTTTGAGGGGCACTGGTCAAAACAGGTTGGGAATTAACCCCTTGGCTAATAAACATCAGCAAGAAAACAGTTCTCTGCTGCAGATGGAAACTAAACAGCACACAACAGACAGGAACATAAATTTTGCTTCACAGTCTGGAACTGAGCTGACAGTCAAAGCCAGGGTGGGAGGAGGATTCCTCCTCCAGGAACAGACTTCCTGCACCTGATTAACATCACTCACAGGTGGAAACCCTCTGTGTGAGGTAGTTTCCCCTGTGACTAAAGTTAGGCCTTTATTTTTACTCACCAGGATCAGAACAGCAGATTTACCCCCTTTCCACCCAGCACTCCCTGTGTTCATGCAGTCCTTCAGAGCAGGCAAACCACACAGCACTCCATCTCTCCTGCATTTTATCTCACTCTGAAATGAAAACGGGGGAGAGGGCGGCAGGTTAAAGGAAAGCCTGCAGAGGATTCCTCCTGCCCAGATTAGGATTTAATTGTATTCCTAGTGAGTCCCTTCTGGTTGCGCTCGGTCTTTCAGATGAATGTTTCATCAATATGATTAGGATCACATCCCTCAGTCTCCTCTATTTACACAATCGGTTGTGACAGCTCAGAGTATAGTACTCCCTAAAGGAAATATTAGATACCACCCTATCTTTTTATTCAAATCATATTTTGCACTCCACACTTTCAGGCTAATATCATTCTCCCCTGGATTACATATCTGTGATACCCAGCAAGCACTAAAATCCTTCCAGTAAGGATTAGATTAATATTTATATTAGCCATACTCATGATGATCACGGCTATGAAGATCTGGGGGAAAAGATGTGTGGGCTACAGTGTTCAGGGGGCTGGGGAATTGGGCTTGGATATATTTAAAAATGTAGGACAGTAAAAAAAATATTGATGATGATAATAATAATAATGAAAGTCACAATTTCATGGGGTGGATGGGCATGAGGGAGGTGCCGGCGGGCCTGGTCTCATTCCCCCCGCCTCCCCTTTCTACCCAGAGCCGAGACCCCACAGCTGTGCACCGCCGGCTGCCCCGGCACGGCTGGCCGATATTCCCGCTGGGAAGGGGAATTTCTGAAGTGCAGGGTACCGCAGGAGCCATCGGGGGCCTGTTCCCACTTCTGCGGCCGCCGCCTCCTAGGGGACCCTCAGCGGGGTCTGTCAGGATAGTCTTTCCCGGGAAAGCCCCCTCGGTTAACGCCGCGCTCCCCTCGGAGAGGAGGAGGTGGGAACAGGCGAGCAGGTGTTAGAAAGGCGGCGGTGAGGGAGGTGGGAGCGGAAAATCAGACCGAAAGTAAAACTCCATCCCATTACTCGAAGAGAAAACGTACCGAGAAATACCCGCTCCTTCCTCCCCGGAGCGCTGAGGTGTCCGCGCTGAGGAGGAAGGAGCCCCCTCTCCAGAGAGGCTCGGGCGGGCCCGTCGGAAGAAAGAGGTTCGGGCTCGTTTCGTTTCCCCCGCCGGGTGTGGAGCGGCGGCGGCGCGGTTTGGGGCGAGCAGCGAAGGATGGAGTTTCGTTGGAAAAAAATTACCAGAGGGTTGTTCTCGACGTGCCAGGCCTGCTTTAACGAAAATAACACCGAAAACCAGAATCTTCGGCGAGGGACGGCCTCAATCCGTCGGACGAACCCGTCTCCATTGCCTCTATTGCCCCGCCGGGGACTTAACGCTATTTAAAATCAGGGCTACGCACTCAGAGCCCCGAACCGCTCCCTTGGCTCAAGTGAGGGAATATCCCAGGAGCTGCTAACTCGCGGGGAACGGCCCCAGGGTGCGTATCCCGGCTGCACGGGGCCGACCGGGGCGAAGGAGCAGAGCCTTTGCCCCGCCGGCAGCCGCGGAGGTTCGGATTCTCCCTGACCCTGACCTAGAACGAAGTTTTCCCTCTTCGCCGGGCACGGCTCGCACTCCACCTCCCGCCGCACACCGCAGCAGTGGTGTAAACAACTATTATTTATTTCTTTATTCGCTCTAGACTCTCCGTGCTCGTCCAGCTCGCGTTTCCAACTCGCAGTTTTCACCCGAAAGCGCGGAGACGGGCGGGCTCCCTGCAGCGCCCGCTGCCCGGCCGGGCTGGTGCCGCCGGTCCCGGCACACGCCCGCCTCCCGCAGGGGCTGCGCAGGAAGGGCCCCTCGCCCTCGGCCCGGCCCGTCCCCTCCCTCCACAGCCGCGAGAAAAAGCCCGCCGAGGCGAGGCGGGGCTCTCCGCCCGCAGCCCGCCGTTCGCGGCAGTAAATCACATTACAAGGAAAGTGCAAGGGTAGTTAACTTTATCTTCCGTTAATGTAAACAAATAAAAAGCATTCAGTTCCTTGATCTTTATTTAAATCTGGCGTTGTTTATCGGTGTCATCCTATGAAGATTAATTAGATACCTTTATTCACAATTTGGCGTCTGACACCCCATTTTAGGAATGCATTATAATCACAAGGTGTTAATTGGGGCCAGCCAGGCACTTACGTTTCTATTAAACAGTGTGAGGACTTTTCACAAGTATTAAGTTCCTTCTTCACCGCGCGGTGCAAAAATATACAGCTTTTAATAACACAGCGCGGCGGAATCGCGCCGTGTAATCGGTGTTTGCAGGGCGGGTGGGGACGGCCGGCGGTGCTGGGGGACAGCCCTGCCCGGGGGCTTTTCCGGGAGGAGGGGGGCCTCCGGTTAAATAAAAAATAATAATTAAAAAATAAATTAAAGAAGGAGTGATATGCTCGGTCCTTAGTCTCTTAAAAACTGCGGCAAGTCCCCATTCTGTTCCAGATGGGGTCCCGGGGCAGAGGAAGAGCTGACAGGGTAGCGTGGCCCCGAGATGCGAAGCGCTGATCGAAATCTCCTCGGACGCCCGCCGCGTCCCGCTCCGGAGGAGGAGGAGCCCCCGCCGCTGCCCCCCCGGTAGCGCCACCGGGGACAGCCCCGGCCCCAGCCCCGCGTTTATTTTGTTTGCAGCCGGGAATCGTTAACAGCTTAATCCCATTACTGCCTGCATATCCTCAGGAAAGGTCCCGCTGCCGCGGGAGCGGGCGCTCAATGGCTCTGCCAGAGGCTTTCCCCTCAGATAAGCGGGCAGGGGAATTTCTTGCCTTGTTCCGGGAAGCGGAGGGGGTGAGAAGGGGGCGGCGGGACGAGCTCGCACCTCGCCTACCGCAGAGGCGGGGGATGGGAGGGGGCAGGGGACAGGACACCGTCGTATTTTGGGGGGAGCCGGGAGCTCCCGGCTTGTGCAGAAGATGCACAGGATAACCGTGGCAAAGCAAGAGCCAAGAGACATTTTAAAAGAAACGAAAAAATTAAACTGAAATTTCACGCAGAGAGTGCAACAGATAAAGCATCAGCAGTGCAAAGGATGGTTAGATTTAGAGACAACAACCCAAAGGATTGTGCTCCCTCCTCCCATTTTGGGACACTCAGCAGAGCAAAGATGAGGCAGAGCCATAGTTTCTTTATGCCTGGCACCACCACATTTATTAAAAATTACTACTATATACATAGAAAAAAAATAAAACAGAAACAAGTTTCTTGGGAGGGGAAAAAGTTTGTGGGCCAGCTGCTCTGGGGCTGATCAGTTTAAAATGGCTGAAAGTATAGGCAAGAATGGGTAAAGTTACATCACTTCCAGTTTCATACAGGGCAGCTGAAAAAGTCACTTTACGTACACATAAATAGAAATCTCCTTGTGCAATGCTTCATATGCTAAGTTTGCTTAACCAAAAAAATGCCTTTTGAACTTCAAATCACCACCGGATGTCTTTCCAACTGAACAGCTATAGGTCAACTATTTATACATTATTCCACAATATTCTACACAGTGTACCTAGACAAAACACAACTGTACACTTTGTTTTTGGCCACCTCAGTAAAGGTTAGGCTGTTGGGATGGAGGCAGGGTGTTTTTTTTAATGCAAGTTCTAAGCTAAGAATAGTCAGATTTGGTCATTGTAATCCTGTCATTGGCAACAAGACCTTCAAGTCAAAATCCTGCCTGGCAAGCAGGCCTTATTTTGGCATTTTCTGCCAAAAAAAAGCTGTAGCTGAGCAATATCCAACTCAGCCAACTGTGTTGTGGATGGGTTGAAAAAAACCAGCTCAGTCTAAAGCAGAACATAGCATTTGTGCACTTCCCTGCAACCCAGTTCCCTTTTATCAAGCAGGGAAGAAAATTAAATTTGGGATCCCACCCCCTCTTTCCTTGCTCAGAAGTGCATAGATTTGATCAGGCCTCTGAGCCAACCCAAACTGTAAACTTTAGTGTCTCCAATAAATATGCCACATATTTAGACACTCACAGCTTCTGCATATGCTTCCTTCTCAACAAGGGGAAGAATTCTCCCATTGTTTGCTCATTCCCTACTTTAGTTACCTGCAACAGTCAAAAAGCTTTGGCACCTTCTTTAGAATTGCACACAACAACTCAAGGTGGAAGGCAAGAGTCTTTTTGGCAATTGTAATGCAAAAAAAACCCCAAGGCCACCCTGAAAAAAAACCCTAAAAAAAAAATCAGCCAATTGGAATAAAAAAGATGTTTTAAGAACTATTGTAGAAAGCATAGTAGCCCATGCCTTTTGAAGTGTCTTTGCTATAGTCCTCAGCATTAATGTCCTCACATTTCATCGTTGGGGAATTCTCGTTGCTGGAAGTGCTAGGGGAAAGCCGTCTTCTTTTACAAGCGCCTGTGTAGACCCCAGAATCATTTGAATCTAGAGATTTGATAGAGGGTGGAGTCTCTATCCAGGACGAGCCGACTTCTTCTTTCACCTTGTCCTTGGAAAGCTGGTCTTCAGTGAATCCCGGAGGACTTGTTCTCGAGGTCCAGGTTAGTGCTGTCGTCATTTTTCGCTGGTAGGAGCCCCTGCTCCCCCAGCCTGCCATGGACGGAAACGTCGGGTCGGGGTAGTATCCCAGAGCGTGGGATGTCTGAAGGGGAAGCGATTTGATGCCGTAGGGGAGCAAGGTGCTGTGAGAATACTCGGTCTCATAGGAGTTCATGTCCAGTTTGTTGGCACTGGGCTGCTGCATGGGCGTCACAAACCAGCGCTGGGGAGAGCTGGCCACCTCCTCGTTCTGCTGCGGGGACAGCAGGCCGTTTGTCTGCGGAACGGCTCTCTCGCCGTTGTAGAACCTGGCCGGGGGCAGGTTGTTGACAAACTGCTCTTGGAAGAAGGGCTGCACGCTGTACCGGGCGCCAGGGACGATCTGGTGGGATCTAGGAGAATCCGTGGGAGATGGCGTTAATCGGTCATTTTCGGAAGCTGTGTACATGCTACAACATAAAAGAGAAATACTGAGTGTTTTACTTTGCAATTTCAGTATGACAGTAACACAACACAAAGACACAAACACGAAGAAACTAGATATTTCTTAATTAGAATCATAACTACATTTAACTGGATGACGATTTGTTTTAATCTGATTTAGTAGGTGCTTTTCTTAGACCCCTGTAAATTTTGTTACTGCTACAAGCAATAGCACAAGTTAAGGAAGAAAGTGACTATTAGGCAAGTCTGCTGACAATTTAAAGAAGCTCTCTCTAAAAATACTGCTTCCAGTAAAATCTGCAGGCCAGCTAGATTCTGCCAGCACAAGTCTCCTACCAAAATTCAGAAGCCAGTAGAAAGACAGGCCATCTAGATAATACACTATTCAGACATTTAAACATAAGCAAAATTGCCAGCAGAAGTACTGGAGCTGAAGAACTGAATTAGTGTCTAAAGGAAAACCATTTCAGGCCAGAATCATGCCTCTTAGACTGACACATCTGGAAAAAAAAGACAGAGGTGTACTTACGAGTCGTAGTTGTCTCTGAAGCCTTTTGCAAAAGGGTTATGGTCAATCTTGAGCTGTGTAATCTAAAAGTGAAAGCAGAATATATTAAGATGAGATGCTGAGCCCACAAGTCAATTTGCTAATATTCTTAATTGCAATTTTATACATCCATACTCACATCAGTGTTCTGATATGCTGTAACTGCTATGAACTGCGTTTCGGGGAAAATAAATGTTTGAGTCTTTGAGGAATCATTCAGATCTTCAACACCATCTTCAGTCACTTCCACAATGTGAAGTCGGGGCTGGTACTTGTGTAGGGACTGCAGTACTATCATCTAAAAGAAATCATGAAAGTGACAATATCTTTAGACAAACTGCATCGAACACTAAGAGACCTATTTTACAACACATTTTCTTCCTGTAAATTGCAACCTCTTGGTTTAGAACTGGGGCAGTTTTAACTGTTATCAGGAGCTGAGTCACAGCTTGCAGCCCCGTTTCACCCAGAGCTATCAGCTACCCTCCCACTTTTTGAGTAACTCCAGAGGATCAATATATTTGCTAAAACAAAAGAAACTCACACATCATCTTCCAACATTTACATCTATTCCTAGAAATAGATAGAGAAACAAAGAAAACAAGCTCTATGACCCAGTTCAAGAAGGGAACGAGTCACAAGCACAGTGAACTAGCGGGTGGATGAAATGCTGTAAAAGCCCCAAAACCCCTAGGGCTCCCCCGCTGAGCCACCAAGACCCCCTCAAGCCTCCCACCCCCTCCTTACCTGCGCGTTGTTGTTGTTAGCACCTTTATTGTTCGTTAGCTTCAGCTTCCCGAAAGAAATCTCCTGCCTCATCCAGTGCGCCCCGGTGTTTGGCGACTCGGGGTGAACGTAGACCTTGTTGCCTGCGGAAGACAGGGCAGTGAGACGCCGGCCGGGCACGGGGCTTTGTTCCGCCACCCGCGCAGCCCCCCGATGGCCACCCTCCCACACAGCCCCGCAAAAAGAGCCCCAAGATGACTTCAAGAGCGTAGCTCGTCCCTTAGCAGGATGCCCGGTGTGGGGAAGACCCTGAAAAGGGGCAGCGAACTGGGAACCCTTTCCGAGAAAGCGTCCCGCGCGGAAAGGGGGCGAGGAGACCCCCGGAACCCGCACCTACCTTGCATGTTGTTGTCCGCCTTGCCGCAGGTCACCCACTTGCCCCCCTGGAAACGCCAGTGGTTGGGGTCCGCCAACACCACCTCCACGAACACGTTGTAGTGGGCCGTGGGGTTGAGGCCGGTGATATTGAAGCTCAGGAAGGGAAACATTCTCCTGGGGAAAGAAAGAAAAACCACAAGGCATGGTGAGGCGGGCCGGGGGAGGGGGCGGCGGGCGCTAGCGGATGGTGTAGATGGCCGTGGGGTGCCCAGTCCGTCCCGGTACTAAAGAGACTAAGGAACCACGCGGCGAGCCCCAGGCAACCCCCGCCTTATCTCCCGGCCGCCGTGTGTGGGAAACTGGGGAGTCGCATCTCGGGGAAAGCATCCCGGGGCACCACCGACGGAGAGAGCGCGCACCTCTTTCCCAGGGGAGCGGGCAAGCGTCCCCGGGGGTGCCACCTCCCCCACCCATTCCCGACCACCACACCACTTCCCTCCACCACCCCCCGCGCTGGCTTACCGGCCCTGTTTCGTGATGATCATCTCCGTCTGATGCCGGTGGAACTTGAGCCAAAGGGGCCGGTTGCAGAGGAAGACCTGAGCGCGCATCCCCGGGCCGGCGGCCGGCACCCCCAGAGCCCCGAGCCCGCCGCAGGAGCCCGACGCCGGCGGGTAGGGGCCGTAGAGGGGTCCGCCGCCCGTCGTCTGCCCGTACTGGTAGCCGCCGCCGCCTCCGAACTGCGCCCGGCCGCCGGGCGGGCACACGGCGCCCGCGAAGCCGCCTGGGGACAGCACGGAGCCGTAGGGGTAGCGCGGCCCGCCGGCAGGCTGGTACACGGCGCCGGGCTGCGCCGCCGGCGGGTACGGGAACAGCGCGCAGGGCCCGCCCAGGTCGGCCGCGGGCGGCCCGGGGGACTGCAGGTAGTAGCGCTCGGGGCTCAGGCTGTCCATGGAGTAGCGAGCGGCGGCGGCCGGGGGCAGCTCCTCGTCCCCGCACGGGGTGGCCTTGCGGCCGTCCGGCTTGGGGGCGGCGAAGGGCGGCTCGACTGCCTCCGCCTCGCCCAGGATGGCGGGGGCCGCCCCGAACTTCTTAGGCATCTTGTCCAGGTCGAGGCGCGGCGGCGATCCCGGACCGGGCTGCCCGCGGGAGCCGCCAGCAGCGCCCGTCCCGGCTCCTGCTCCGGCAGCTCCGCCGCGCCCGCCGCCCTCCAGCGGGTAGAAGGGGGCGCCCGGCAGTGCCCCTGGCGCCGTCAGCAGCGGCTCACCCAGCTGCATCCTCGATGGGCGGTGCGTCCGAGCTCCCACTCAATCCTGAGTCGACCCCGACCCCTGGCCGCGCAGGGCTGTGCTTCGCCGCTGCTCCGCCGAGGCGATTTATACCAGCACGCCGGGCTCCTCGGGCCGCCGGGGAGGGGCTTGCGCCGGGCTGCCTCATCATCGCCCTCCACCCCCGCCGGCCCATTGGCTGGGCCGCGTAACATTAATTTAATTAGACAGCTACTAATTGGAACAAGTCACCTGTGACTTTGGTGTGCGCCCTGTCCCCTTCCATGCCCCCCCCTTCCCCCACCCGGCTACCTGAGGGGCTCTGGCTCGCTCCGTCCCCCACGTCGCTCGGGCTGAGGGGAACTGCCGCATCACCACCGTGATCACCCACGGTGGCTGCGGTGAGGGCCTGGCTTCCCTCTTCCAAAAAAAAACAAAAAACAAAAAACAAAAAACAAAAAAAACACCTTTTGCTGAGGTGGCCACCGTCCTACTTCTCGCGTAAGGAAGAATCCCCGGGGCTGGGCGAGGGATGGGGGCGAAATGGAAAGGTTTGGGTGGGAAAGCCTGCACCGGTCAGGTAGGGAGGGCGGCGATGAACCGGCCCGCTGAGACGGGGCGGGGGACGCCGGCCCCCCGCAACCTCCCCGCCGGCCGCCTCGCCGTTCCAACAATTCTGCTTGTGTCTCTGCTGAGTCCAACATCCTCCTTCCTCCCTCTCCGCTCCCTGAGCAGCATCCTTATCATGGGGTTAACACGTTTCACCTTATCTGTGGGAAGTGGCGGGTTCGCTTCGCCATTCCAGTTTTCAGGAACTCGGCAGCCGGTTTCTCACAACCCGCGTTCCCCTTCAGCATCTCCCACCGGGAAGGCAGATTTTTAATTGAGGCGGGTGCCAGATCTTTTTGGCGCTTTCTCTCGGTGCAAATCCCAGAGCCTTTAGCCCCAAAAGGGTAGGGAACAGCGCTTGGGAAGGGGTAGATGCCCGTGTGATTTTGTGGAGCGAGCAGAGCCGGCGCGAACGATTTGCAGCTACAAATCCGCAGCCCCTCGCCCCCTGCCCGCCACCGGCCATCTCGCAGGGAGCGCGGCTAACACCTGCCTCCACCTCACGGCTGAATTTTAAACCAGACCCGCTGAGCGGCCAGGATTTCGTTGCCTGACAGAAGGATCCGGCCGAGCTGCAGCAGCTCGGCTCTGCCGCCGTCCTCGCCGCCTCTGCCCGCTGATCCCCCTCTCCCGCCGGGCCGCGCCGCATCGGGCAACTGAGATGAAGGGCGAAGAGCTGAGCGCGGCCGCCGAGAGCCGGGGCCGAGCCGCTGCCGGGGCCCCACCGGGACGCGCAAGGCGGGCGCCGGCGAGTGCGGGCGGCGGGGCCCGCCCGGTGGTGACCGCCGCGGCCGGGGACGGGCGGGACTCAACCCCCACCCCCGGTGGGAGCCGAGAGTCGAGGGAAGCGGCCCCTGCTGTGCCCACCTCTGGCTGTGGCCGCTTGGGCGGCAGCCCGGGCTAGGATGCTCACAGCCGGCAAGGAAATACCAGCCCCATCCCTGACCACGCACATTCTCTCCTGGATCATGTTTGCCACAATTTTTGCGTGGATCTCGTTCGACCGAATAAAACAACAAAAATGTATCGGAAAAGTCCGATGCACCGGCACGAAGGGCACCAGGCGCTGGAACCGCGAGGTGCGCGGCGGAGCAGAGCCCAGCCGAGGAGCTCTGCCCTGCTTTGAAGGCAGAACAAGGCGAGGAGCGTCCTGCCGGGCGCTGCCGGGGCCGAGCCGCTGCGCCCCTTCCCCGAACGGAGAGCCCCGGCGCGGCTCCTCCCGGCGGGGCCGGCCCCAGCAGCCCTCTCCCTCGGGCTCTGCTTCTCCCGGGCTGGGGCAGGGAAGGAAGGAGATTTTACAAAACCACTGTGTAGGTTTTACGGGAGTTAATTTCACGGTCTTGTAGACTGAAAGGGACACATTATTTCAAACATTCCTTCGGGTGCCGCGTAGTTCAAGGCTATTGCGCTTTTTTCCCCCAAAACTCAGGTAATCTCGCCTTCAGCTGGGCAAGGTAGAGAAATTTTCGATGTGGCTTGGGTTTCCTGCAGATTGCACCCGGGACGGGGACACAAAACCTGTGGCTGTCCTGGGAAAGGGAGACCCTTCCGTTTTGGTTCGAAATACGCCCGGGGTGAAGCTCTCCGTAACGAACGAAGGATCGATGAATCCTTCTCAGACTCAGGGTTATTTTCAGCTCAGTTCGGGAGAACAGCAGCCTGCCTTCCATCCCTGCCTCGTGCTCCGCAGCTCCCGCCGAGCCGGGGCGGTGGCGGGGGAGGCCGGGGTCGGGGTTGCCCCCCGGGAGTCCCATCGAACCCGACTGCCCGGAGCGGCAGGGAGGGAACCCCGGTAACGCGGGGGCTTCTTCATTCACTCTGAACGCTGAGGAAAGAGCTGCAATTCACTCCCTCCCGCGTCCCGTAAATTAAAGTTACCACAGTCACCTCACAAAATTCTCAGTACTCAGTATTTGCCACTCCTATCGCCTGCCGATCTACCGTCCCCGGGAATCAAGGGGGCAACCGGGAGAATGCCCGGGGGGGCCCCTACAAACTGTATCCGTCCTTACTCCCTGTCCCGGAGCCCTCTGGCCAGGAACATCGCCGCAAGAAGTTGCGGGATGTTTCAGTCCTGTGGGATCGGAGACTTCTGAATGGGTCCCGCAGCCCTTTAGATGCTATCTTAAAGATAACACTACAGAAACATCACAGCCTGGTGAAGCAGAAAGGAGCATGTTAGGTTTGTAAATCTACCAAAATAACCTCTTAACCACAAGGGAAAAAAAGAAAGAAAGAAAACGTTTTAGAAAGAAGATGTGGGTCTTTGAGGGGTTACAGATTATCTTGTTTCGTTGAGCTTTATTCAAATATATTCATGGGGTTTATTCAAATAAAGAGCATCTCTGGCTCTAAAAAAGCTGTTCCAGAAGAGGGGTTTTTTTTCTACAGCCCAAGTTACAGCAGTGGGACACTGGACTGAAATACTTAGTACTCTGCTTTTGGGCTGGGATTGAGACATCTCCTCTTTGATCAGAGTACTAGAAAACAACCTCCGCTTCAACAAATTGCTTGGACTCCTGTGACTGAAACTGTACAACTGAAGGACCCTGCTCAGGAGGGCCTAAGAGGAGAAACTGGGAACAAAGAAATCTATCAAGCTGTTACATATGTGTGTATGTACATATGGAAATCCACATATCACCATTTATAGCCATATATGACCTTTATCCTTATAAATATGGATCTGGATATGTACACACACTCCACTGGATCTATATGGACACTTTGAAAATGCTGGTTATTAGAATGACCTGTCTCACTATTCCAGTGCTGTAATCTTTTCCTGAAGTTCTGCCACCATGGCAGGATTCACAGGTATTTTCTGAATGCTACATCTGTGTAGTTTCAGTGGCGTAATTATTTCTTTCTTTGATTTTGGTTAAAAACTATCTGTAAGTTTCTGGATATCCTCTTCAATTTGCTAGCATCTGGTTCCCAAAGGGTTTTAATACTTTCATATTTATGTCCAGCTGGTGCAGAGATTTTGCAGATTTTCTTTCTATTTTTCCAATAATTCATTGTGGGTTTTTTCCCCCCTTTCAACTTACACACGGAGTATCACACTGGCAAATGAAGGAAGATACTTTTAACTTCTGCTCTTTCACCATGTTTCAATGGCATTTTAAAAATCACTAAAGCTGGGATTTTTCAGATGTGGCCAGTCAAATATTAGTGCTTCCCTTTTATATACTTGATACCTTTCTTTTCACGGCCACTGAGTCCTTACAGCACTCAGAAAAATCGAGGAGGTATTACTATGGCTGTGCAAGTCACTTGTCGCTGAATTTCAGCTTGTCGCTGAACTTTGGGGGCTGTTTTTCTGAAGAAGCCAGCTACACCCGTTCAGTGCCCAGGGACTTTCTTCTGTCACATGCAGTCAGTGTCCATCTCTTTCATAGCAATGTTAGGAGACTGAATTAACTGAAAGTGCTCTTTATTTTTTCTGATGAAAACAAGTCCTGCTATAGCTGCAAAAAAACATCAATCCATTTTAGTTAATGCCAAGTGGGATTTTCATACACAGTCCCGAAGAAACAATTGTAGCTTAAAATCTACTCTGAGGCTGAAAACACTTGAACCCAAAAGGGTTAAAAAGTAGTCAAATCTTGTAGAAACATATATATATATATATATATATATATATATATGGACTTTAAATAGTGGAAATCAATAGCCCTACAAAATGAAAGAACTATTATCTAATGATTCAATTTAGCTGCCACTTTCTTTTAAAGGCAGTATACAGACATACATATTTTTAAGAAATAGCCATAGGTAGACATAAACCCCACAATAAGGGCAGGGCTAATTTATAAAAAAATCAGAAAGTAAAGAACAGCACTTTCCAGCCAAGGTATACAAAACAGGAAGAACAGACAGAAGTCAGTGAAACGGGACCTGGAAGAAGCAACTCAGTATTTGAAAATAAAGCGGTATACAAAGCAACTTCATTGGTCACTTCCTTTCTCCTCCTTCAAAGAAAAATAGCACCTAAAAATCTTTAGCTGTAATTTTAAATAAAATGGAAATGCAACAGTTAGTAAAAAATATTCAAAGTCTGATCCTGGTTGGTAAAATATGGACAGACAAGGGTAAACATTCAATGCTTGAAGTGAAATTTTGGCAATGGCTAATTTTGGTAGGTAAGACCACACAACACCTTTCTGCCATTGGGCCTGTGGTACCCTATTGGCTAAAGATGGAAAAACAAAGTGTGTTCGTCGAAGTGTGAGTCTGTAAAGTGAATGCCTTTGTTGTTTTCACAAATATTTGGGGAATCTATAGTAAGGGAGATGGGAAAAGTATTAAATTGTCATTAGCTTCCAGATTACTTTCCTTGCTCCAAATGGAATTGTAGAAACTTAGTGAAAGAAAGAGACTGAAATTAGAATCACCAACACAACCATAGCCATGACCAGCATTTCATATTTTTAATATGGCTCATGGCTTGGGCAGGTGCACACTCTGCTGGGTGAAAAAACATCTGGATGGCCAGGCCCAGGGAGTGGTGGTGGTTTGAGTTACATCCAGGTGACAGCTGGTCACAAGTGGTGTTCCCCAGGGATCAGTGTTGGGGTCAGGCCTGTTTAATTTCTTTATTGATGATCTGGATGAGGGGATCAAGTGCACCACCAGCCAATTCATGGATGACACCAAGCTGGGTTGGAGCTACCAAGGAGTGTTGATCTGCTGGAAGGCAGAAGAGCTCTGCAGAGGGACAGGCTGGATCAGTGGTCCAAGGCAAATGGTGTGAGGTTCAACAAGGTGAAGTGCTGGTCCTGCACTTGGGTCACAAGAACCCCACTGAACACTGCAGGCGTGGGAAAGAGCGGCTGGAGAGAAGTGGCCCAGTGGAAAAGGACCTGGGGGTGCTGGTCTACAGCCAGCTGAATCTGAGCCAGCCTGTGCCCAGGTGGCCAAGCAGGCCCATGGCATCCTGGCCTGTATCAGCAATGGTGTGACAGCAGGACCAGAGCAGTTATTGCCCCCCTGTGCTCAGCACTGGTGAAGCCACACCTCAAATCCTGTGTTCAGTTTTGGGACCCTCACTGCAAAAAAGACACTGAGGAGTTGGAGCCAGTCCAGAGAAGGGCAACAAAGCTGGTGAGGGTCTGGAACAAAATTTATGCAGATAAGGTAAATGGGGTTGTTAACCTGGAGAAAAGGAGGCTCAAAGGGGACCATACTGCTCTCTACAACTGCCTGAAAAGAGATTGCATCAAGGTGGGGGGCAGGTCCTTCTCTCAGGTAACAAGCAATAGAATGAGAGGAAATGGTCTCAAATTGTGCCAGAGGATGTTCAGTTTGGATATTAGGAATAATTTCTTCACTGGAAGGGTTGTCAAGCATTGGAACAGGCTGCCCAGGGAAGTGGTTGAGTCATCATCCCTGGAGGGGCTTGAACAACTTATAGACGTGGCACTTGGGAACACAGCTTAGTGATGGACTTGGCAGTGCTGGGTCGGAGGCTGGACTACATTATCTTCGAGGTCTTTTCCAACCTAAACGATTCTATGATTATTTATGCATAGGGATCTCCAAACAGCTCTTCATAAATGCTTGCTTTTTCACCCTTCAATAAATTTAGTGAGGGATGCCTAGCACCTTTTCCCTGGTTTTAAAGCAACATTGCCCAATCATGTATAGATTTGTGCCCATAGCCATCCTGAGAGTCACACAATAGAGATGTGAGAACATAACAAGATCCATGTCATGGGTGTGACAGCCACAGATCTGGGCCGTTTGTTCCTATTTGTATTTACAGATCTGTTACAGACAGTTTTAAAGAGCTAATTTTGGCTTGCTTCTCCTGCTTTGTATGAGAAATGGCTATTTAAAATGCCTGGATTCAGCAATCACAGTAATTAAAATTAGCAGCTCAAATCCAGTAGAAAGATGTTCTTCTTTTTTATTTTCTTGTGTTAAAAAGTACAATTTCATCATGTGAAGGCCCTGATAAACTTCATGCTGCTCAGAGCTTATGATGTCAGAGCTATGAAATATTTCCTGCTGATAACATAATAGCTGAGAAATATGAGTTCTGGAAGGTTTGGGGTTTTGTTTGCTCTGTGTGCATTTGGTACGAGGCGTACAGTGGGAAAACAATTAACTCTAGGGGCTGAAAAAGCGAATAGCAGTGGGCTACGGTGTAATTGCAGAAACAATGAGGAATTTCACCTGGTATTTTTTGTGACAGCAATCAAATAGCAAGGCCTAGCAGGGAACCACATATTAAATAACTGCAGTGACGGGAGAGTCTGCTATAAAAATGAGCAGAAAGCAGAACGGGGGCGACATATGTACTCTCTGGGAAGGTGAGAAGATAGCTATAGGGTTCCCCTCCCAGGGAGGGCTCGGGCTTGCTAGCTGCCCGCTCCGGTTCCCGCCAGCATCCCACTGCTACCGGGGGCGGGATGGAGCCGGCATCTTCCCTTCCAGCCGGTCCGCACCTTTTCTCGGGGTAACCGGGGCGGGAGAGGAGCCCAGCGGAGGAGGGACCGCCGGGGGACCGTACCCCGAAGGTGTCCCCGCAAGCGGTCGGGGGTCGGTGGTGGGACCTGCGGGGCAGCTCCGGCCCCGCACCGCTGCCCCCGGCGCTCCCCGGTGCCAGGGCGGCAGCAGCGGCCGGGCCGGGGCGGGCCGGGCCGTGGGGTGGCGGGGAGCGATCCCGGCCCGGAGCTCTGCCCAAGCCCAGCTTCTCACACGCTGCCTCGCAGGCAGTTTCAGGCTGGGGGGTGGTGGTGGAGGGGGATGAGGGGACATGCTGGCCTCTGCTTCTGTCCGCGCTCTTTTTACCAGTTTCGAGACGTCGCTGCCAACTCTTCCGACCTGGGGACCGACCGGGCACAGCTCGGCCCCCGCAGCTGCTGCGGGGAATTCGGGCAGAACCCGCTGCGGCCCCGCGAGAGAGCCCCGGCGGGCAGGCGGGCATGGCATCCCCATCCCCATCCTCATCCCCATTGCCAGAGCGAGATCCGGCCGGATTAACGCCAGGCGCTTTGAAATCCGGGTGCCGCAGTGATCCCGGGTCGGGGTGCTTAGGGCTCTCCTTTCAGTTGTTAATTCCCACTAAGCGTTTGTAAGTACCTGAGCTCACAGACCTCTGCGCCTTCAAAACAAGGGCATGCAGGCAAATAGCCCCAAAATTACCCATCTGGGTACCGCCAAGACCAAAGGCGCAAGTGAGCGGAGTCGTTAGAAAATAATTGAGCCAAATGGGCACTTTCTTTGCCACGTGAATTTCAGCTGGAGTCCCGTTGGCAGGAGCGGCCGTTTCAAAGGTGCCCACACCTGCGGAGCTGCGCCCGCCGGAGCGCCGAGCCCGGGGGGTCGCCGGGAGGGGGCGGGGTTGGCCCCCTGCTCCGCTTAAATGGCCTGAAAGAAAAAAAGAAAAAAAAATAAAGGAAAAAAAAAAGCCATCAAAACAACTTCCATAAGAAAAACATTAGCTGAGGAGGAAACGGCTGTGGACGCCCCGGTGAGATACCTCCTCACCCCGGGCAGAGGAGGGTTCCCGCCATTGGTACCAGTCCTGTAGAATTGCCCTCCTCGGTTTTGTTTGTTTAGCAGCGGAGATCTGAAATGTACACAGCAGAAGGAATTATTTTCCATTATGAAGAAATAAAAAAGATGTGACCTACATCTTCACTCCCGAGCCCACCCAAAAACCCCCACACTCTTCTCAAAAGAACCACCACAATTTGCTTTTCCGTGACATGATTAGTCCCTGCACCACTTCTCTCCAAATAAGTTCAAGATGAAGTATGAACTGTGTGTTTTCTAGCACTGATGGCTGTGTTAATTCCTAGCACATTAGTGAAGGAAAATTTTAGCTTGAAGAATTTGGATTTTACAGATGAGTACAGACAAATTAGCAACATCACAGAGGATTGTTAAACCATATCATAAATGCTTTTTTTGTTTTGTTTTGTTTTTGTGTGGGTTTTTTTTTAATTCCTGGGGTTTGTTTATTTTATGTTTACTATTTTTTTCCTTTTTCCACTATTCATATCTCAGGCAGTTACTGGTTCTCCTGTTGCCCACGGCTATGGATTGAAGGGCAGAAAAGTATGTAGCCAATAGGAAAAGGATCTAAATAAAAACACATCTAAATAGTGCCCTTAAGATACAACCCATTAGAAAGTAGCAAGGAACTTGGTGTGAGCAGTCAGACGCTGATGTCCACATGGCGGTGAGGCCTTGGTAAGCATAATGTTATAATGACAACATTTCTGCCTAGTTTACACATTATTCAGCCCTACTCAGGCTAAAATCCCACGTTCCAATTCGTCTTATATACAGCCCAAGGCATAGGGTTTGTCACCTGGGGAACAACAGGGCAGGTAAAATACAGAGCCTCGGGATGGTGATAGAAAACAGGGGATCGTCCATCCTGCAGATGTCTTCCCAAGGCTGTGTTCCTGCTGCCGGCAGGATGGATGTCCTTGATTCCTGAGAGGAATGCTGCCTCTGCTGCTCCTCCTCCCAGCCTTTTCTCCTAAATGACACGTGAGAGTGAGTCAGAGATAAGCAGTCGGCCCGTGAGATAGCAAAGCAAAGGACACGCTTTTCCTTCGGCCCAGGAAGGTCCGAGAGCAGGAGCTTTTTCCCCGCGGGGCAGCTGGTGGCCACCAGCTGAGCAGAGCACGGGCCACCCCTCCTCCAGTCACCGACCCCTGGAAAAAAGAGCGGGATGCCACAGGGGCTGTGCTGTGGTAACAGGAGCAGTCAGGACAGTGAGCAGTGATTAGGAAGTGACAGAGCCGGAGCCAGAGGAACTTTGCCGAGCAGGTTAAGCTGTGTTGTGTTTGCATTTGAGCCACTGGCTGGATTGGGATACTGGCGTGCTCCTGCCAGGCTAGTGCTCTTAGTATCCAGCCTTCACCATTTATTTCACCGCTTCTCTACATGGGTGTAGTAGGTGGGAAGTTCTAAGGGATGGGTTTTTAGTGCATTGCCTATCTCTGAATGCTAACAAGTCTGGGACTATTTGATGAAAGGTGGGTATTAGCAAATCCCGAGTAGAATAAATGCTGTTTAAAAATCCACCTTTGAAAAAAATAATAAAAAATTCTGCTGCAAATGTGGAAAACTATCCCACCAGGCAGCCATTACAAAGGTTTCAGAAAACAAACAGATCAAAACACTCCTGTGCTTCCATCTGGTAGCAGAGCAGCTCTGGAAGTGATTGTCCATTTTGTTTCACCTTTCTCCTCCTCAAGTTTTGGGTCTTGCCTGTCACATTTCACCATCGACCAGATCTCACTGAGGAGCTGTGGAGTGGGTGGTGCCCCCGAGGGCAAGACCCGTGTGGGAGCAGCACCAGCACCTGCTGGGTGACACCAGTGGGCTCCACTGTGAGCCGCTGTCCCGGTTCGCTGAGCACTCTGCCGGTCTCTGGGGCTCCCTGATTCTGGAGAAAGTGGCCAATTATTTTTCTGTCTGAAAGAGTCTGTGATGTGGCAGAGAATGACAGCTCCAAGGGAGAAAACACCTCTTCATTAAAAAGTGCTGCTAAGCGCACTGAATATCCAGATCCCAGCACCCAGTTGCACAAAGGTTAGGATGAGAGCCAAGAAATTACGCATTTTCACAGATATTTTTGTACACACACACATACATATATATTTGTGTACAATGTACATGCAGACACACACACAAATGTCTACGGGCTCGCTTTCAACACAAGGTGGTCAAAATCCTTTAAGTTCCCATTGAGACAATACTCCTGCTGAAGTCAAGTTTTGCTATCAGTTTTGATTTGCTGGGAATGACCTGAAAAACAATTAAATTGGTTACCAAATGCAAGAAGAGAGTCAGCTTCATGGAAATAAATGATTAGGCATTTGTTGAGGAAAATATTAAACAGAAAAGAGAAAGCAATAATCTCTATTATGCACACCTCTATTTGAGAGGCCACAGGAAGAGAGGGCCAGGCTGCTACATTTTGTAGGCTTCATTTTATTTAATTTCATTTTGGTGATCTAATAATTGCAGGAATTCATTTTAATGAATGAGAAAATATTTCTAAAAAAATAAAAGACATATATCAATCATGTGACAATGAAGAATTGGGTTTCCTGATAAGACACATGGTGTTGTAGAAGAGAACCACTGATACCAAAGAAAGGTCAAAATGGAAGCTGCATGTTAACAGCTTTCTTTTTCTTTTCCTTCAGAAATTCTGAAAGGCTGAGAAGAAGGCATTCTAAGGAAAAGGTGGGAGAAAAACATGGAGACATCCATGGCAACTGCAAGTAGGCAAGGTAGAAGTAATCGTTTCCACAATGGCTCTGTGGAAGAGTTCAGACACCAAGACAGACACAGCCCTCAGCCTTAACGTAACTCCTGATGGCCTAGCAGCTTTCCTCAGCCCAGGTCCCTGGCTGCCTGCATTCATGCACTGAGCTGCCTGGGCTCAGCTTGTAACTGCTCTCCCAGTTACAAGCCTGACTCCTCTACCCCAGGAGGCTGGCCTAAGTAGGAGCTCAGAGCATCACACCAAGGATGCTTTGCAGATGAGCCGCACTCCCTCTTGCTCACATATTTCAGCAAAGCAGGAAACACACAGAGGGGAGGGCAGCAGGGCACCCTCTGGTTATGGCTATCCATTTTTTATAGGGGGATATACTGAGATAAACCACCACCAGTTCCATCAGGTCTGGGAGAATATTCCAGTTGAACTGAAATCCAGAGGCACGGTGATGAATAAGGAAGGGGACAGATTCCTGTAGTTGTTGTTCAGAGCTGGGCACTGAGAAATGTGGAAACCCTGTGCTAACAAAAAGGTTAAACCCCTGTGACTTTGAGTATACTGTTATTTACTGACTTGTCAGAATCACTAAACATTTTTCTAACCTTTCCTGAAGTTTTATTTTGAGATTTCCACCTCCCTGTGTCCTCTCACCTGACCATATAACACAATGCCTTCCTCAGCATCCTAAAGAAGGAATCTGCACCAAAGCAGAAATGCTTGAAATACGGCAAATAACTTCTTCTTCTCATAAACAATTTACAAACACAGCCATTTGTTTTCAATAAAGATTTTAAGCCACAATCACTTATTTTCAGTAGAACTTTAAATTCTACAACAGTTCATCTTTGTTCCCCTGTTGCAATGTAGAACTGCTGGGTTTGATTCTGTGATATTCATATTTGATTGTTTCCCGTTTTAAATGCATACAAGTGTAACCATAACATGATAGTGCTTTTCCATGCTTAGCATATTCATCACCTTATCTTCCTCTCAACTTCTTGATTTGCATGCAAGAAATCTGTTGTTAGAGAGAATGCAATCTGCAAGCCAACAAAATCCTGTCCCATGGGGGGAAGGAGTCAAAGTGGTACACATAGTTCAGATGAAGAGTAAGAAGTATGTACAAGAACCTGATCCTGTATCATGTGAAAGGCCCACAGTCCAAGTGCAGTGTGCCAGCTACAGAATAACTATTGCAAGAAGCAGAGAAAAAACTCTGGTTGCAGTTCCACCAGGTATTGGCTTTATTAACAGAAACAGACCACGAAGTCTCCAGTTCCCTGGAGTAGGCTGCTTGCCTACACCTATGGCTCAGGTCTCTGGCCCTCAGTCACTATGAACATTTGGAAGGCTGGGCTGTGAGTCAAACTTTGAGGGTAGTTCTACTTAATAATTGCCTCCTTCCAAAAGAGTGTGATTTTAACCTTGATTTTTTCATTTGGTGATCGGTGCAATCTTACCAATAGCTGCATCAGCACAGTGAAGGCAACAAGCAGCACTCCAGGACCAAAACCAAAACTGTAGGGTAGAAACTTCCTCCACTGGTGTTGCAGGCATCCTGTTGAACCCTCCCTTGCAGATGAGCAGGGGCAGGTTGGCCAGCTTCTTGCCGGTTGCCTGCTTTCAGCACCCGGGGCTGGGGCTCTGTGCTCAGCAGGGCTGGATCCGTGCACTGCTCAAGCACCCATGGTGCTCCTCTGACCCAGTTTAGGCTCAGGCATGTGGTCAGATTTCTGTCAAATCCATCCACACACCCATGGGAGGTTTAGCCCTCTGCAGATGAAGAGGCAGCACCTGACTTAGGGCAAAGGCTGCTGGTGCAGAGTCAATCTGTTGCCATGTTTTAAAGAAATGAGAGCCTAGGAATGAGTTTACTGACCAACAACCTGAGGCCCACAGTGCTTCTGATTTAGTACTAAGAACCTTAAAACTAGATTTGTGGAACCATGGTCTGATGGTCTTGCAGCTCCTGACCCACTGCAGCATCTTAAGGCATATGGAGATAAATGACATTTTTCCTGCAAGTGTTGCACCCTTGACTCTGGCTGTCTGGCAGCTGGCCTGGCCCACAGCACAGCTGTATTTATGGCAGGGGCAGAGGCAGTAACACTGTCAGGCCTCCTAGCAGAGCAGCAACTAGAGAGTTAAATCAGTCAGCACTGATTTCTTTCCCCAGATTTGATTTCAAACACCCAGGACAGAGGCAATTACACCTCTCTGGAACAGCTCTCCACTGCCTGCCTTCCTCTATATTCACTTGCATAAAACCCAGAGTCAAAAATGTGCCAGTTCAGAATAGTAATAGGCAGTGGCAGATCACGCCTAGTTGCACTTTCTGTCTCTCTCACCAAAGTGTAATCTAGTGGTATTTGATATGGCTAAGAGCTAGAATGATGATTTACTATGCTTGGTTAGCATAAATCAGCTTAGGCTGCTGCATGTTCACAGCATTTTGCTTTGGGGCATGCCCTTTTCATCACTCCTATTCCCAGCTGTGGCCTGGTCAGGTAGGCTGGTCCAACCATTGGTGGGATCTCCTTGTCAGCCAGAAACCTAAATCAGTGCTTAAAATTCATGCTCATATCCCAGTCCCCATGTGGTTGTGCTAGGGGTCATATGCAATGCTGCAGGGGCCAAAACCCATTGCAGAGGGGCGAGGTGACCCCATGAACCCCTATGACTACTAAAGCATGCTGAAACCACAGTCTTGCAAACTTCTGTAGCTGCACTTTATGCCCATTACCTGAGCAAAGGCTTTGCCAAGCTTGTCTTTGAGTTTGCTCCCCATTATCCATCCTCTCCTTCCAAATAAGTATGAGTCTGCCAGAGACTTCTTATTTCTCTGCAAAGATGTGGACTCTGTACAGAGCTACTCAGATGAAATTTGTCTCAGTCTCTTTATTCAGCTAGTGACAGGTCTGTGTGAAACTCTTTAACCTAATGCAGAGCCTATCTCACTAAACATCAGTAGTTTTCAACTGATACATCTAAAGCACCTCTAAAAGTTGTCTGAGAAAAGTATGTTCAGCCATATATTATATTCTGTAAAACTGCAAGAGTTTCAGTAACATACTATTTTTTCAAGAATATGTTGCAGTTTCTACAGAAAATATTCAAAGGTCTGTGAATTAGAAGATTTGCTCAACTCTGCTGTAGTGAATCCCTGAAAGACACAGGTGAACAGCCTCCAAAGGAAAGAGGACCACAGTGATATCCATTAAATCCTGATTGAATACTTGACTAGCCACAGCTTGCTGTTTTTAGAAATTCTGACTTAATAGAAATTGCAAACAGTTATGAAAAACAAGAGGTAGAAATAATGTTTGTAAAAAGAAGCACTAAAATTGCTTAGCATAATACCACTACAAAAATTGAGTTAAACAAAAAGATTATATAAAAGAATTAGGTGTAGCCAAACTGCTGTTAAGGCAGTCTGCTTTAAGGCACACACGCAGAGGCATTTGAACTGTGACAGCTGAAAAAAATTTCACAATTACATCAGCTTTTCAGACTCAACTGTTACTATCATTCACAGGAAAATAAACCATTGTGTAAATGAAAAAAAAAATTACAAGGTTCCCCCTCATCATATTTCTCAATAGCAATGAGAACAACTCTTCCTGGTTGCGACTCACATGAATATGTCAGAGATTCACTGGGGTTCAAACATCTCTGCTAAAAAAAGCACAGTTTAGCCACTGTGTTTTTCACACAGCCCCATCCCAGCCCCTCTGTCCCCTGCTGCCTCAGCAGGTCCCACTCCTAGCATTCCAGTTTCACTTTTCCTACCTCTGTTTTTCCAGTGTCTGTGGTGTAGACATCCTTACTATAGACTTGCCTGGTCTTGCAGCAGCACAGGTCTGTCCCAGCACCCAGGCTCAAGCCTACCTTCCCAAGAGTACTCTGGATCTGTGTCCTGCTGTCCTGTGCGCTGCACTGTCCCTGCTGGGGGATGACCATGGTGGCTGCATGTTGAGACAGGCCCTAATGTCATCCCACAACTGCAGGCACCCATGCATTGCCCCATCAGCCTCTTAGCACATCATGTCCAGGGAGCTGGCTTATCTGGGGGTAGTTCATATCCAGCTGTATTTCCTGCAGCCAGCACTGAAGTACTCCAGGCTATACAACCAGCTTTTTATGGTCTCAACACTTTAAACTTCCACTGGAGAAGAAAGCAGAGCAGATGGTGCCCGGACTGGGAGCAATTCACCTTTGACGTCTTCTGAAAGCACAGCCTGGCCAAAGGCCACTAGCAGTTCTAAATAACCTGAGCACCTACATCTCTGTCCTTCCCTGCTATTACTCTGGCTCGTGTTGCACCAGCCATATGAGAGGGGTTCGGCCACCAGTGCTGATGCTCTGCAATTGAAAACGTGTAATGTTAGAAATCAACTGTGCTACATTCCAGGGGACAGGTGCAGAAATAGCCATAGGTCCAGCTTGGCTACCTTACCTGTCTTGGCTACCAAAATAATTTGTCCTTCTTAACACTGAAATAGGGACAAATCTTACCAAGCAATCTCTTATAGTTAAATATGTTTTTGAGAATAGTGATGGCAGTTGAAATACAAAAAACCCCAAACTCATGTACTTTATTTAGAAGAAAAAAAAGTACAGGTTTATTTTCCTAGCTTCTCCTTAACCCCTACAGGCTGTGATATCACATGTGTAAATTCAAATTAACACTTCTCCCATCTGGATTTCTGTATATTTAAATTGGAGGCTTGGAATAACATTTTTCTCTTTAGAATAAATGCTAGTGAGAAACTACCGTGTTTGAGGGGAAATGGGTTGGGTTGCTGACCAGTCTAGTGCCCAACTAGGAAAACCAGAGCCAGCTCTGAAATTACTTTGTCGGTGTTTTTCATGTTTAGCCTTCACTTCACTAGCTTGAGGAGACATTGGTGTCTTTGAAGGCAGGGCACATCCAACGATAAATGTTTTTCTGCAATTTTGTTAAGCCCTTATTTTTACCATAGGCAGGACCTGCTATCTCTACCTCTTTTTTTCCTCAGTCTGCTGTGCAGCTGGGCACTGCCAGCAGCTCTCCTCCTACCTTTGGGGCACCCCATCCCATGGGGAACCATGGCAGCTGCTCCACTCACTCCTCACTCAAATCTCCTCTGTGAGGCAGGAGGGCAGGTGTGGGTATAAAGGGATGGGTGCCCCGATGGGAAAACCAAAACCCCGAGAAGAAACCTCCCAAGACACCCACTGCATCAGTAACTGGGGCAGAGGAGAGCATCACCAGAGCTGGGCTGCACTGCCCTGCTGACGTCCTTCTTGGGAGAGCCAGCACCTCCACCTGCCCCCTTCACCTGGCAGATGGGTTGAGCCTGAGTGAGAGCTTGCAATTTGCCTGCACATGCTCCATTCAGCTGCAGGGAGGTGTTAGAGTGAAGTCCTCAAAACCAAAAGCATCAGTAGGCAGCACCAGCCTCTCTCTGACACACTTTTACTTGCAGCTTCCCCCAGCTCATCCTTCCCTCACAGCAGGGCATGAATCAGAGAGGAAATTCTGCTTATCAATTCTCAAAGAGATGCTCTGCCAGAAACCCACCAATGAACAGAAACAGCTGCTCTTCAGCTTCCTCCTTGCTCTCGTGGGTGAGAGTCTTCTCCATGTAGAGAAACAGGGAGGAAATGTCCCCTGTCTCTGGCTGCCCCATCCCCATCCCTCTCCTCCCTGGTGCCAGCACAAGGAGCAGGAAGAAGCAATCACTCAGCAGATTTGCCTCAGCTTGTTTTGGCTGGCTCAGAGGAGGAAAAGCCTCAGAAGTCAATTGGCACAGCTTGAAAGGAAATCCCAGACCCCCCACCCCCATCCTGCCTGGTCCAGACTCCAATGCCTGTTCCCAAACCCAACGAGCTCTGCTGTATTAAGCTGAGATGCTTCACTAGACTTCAGCTGCTGTAGATCCCCACTCTGTCCACACAAGGGTAAGGGGAGAGCTGGAGTTTCTGGGACTGTCCTGAAACATGGACATGAGCAGCTGGAGGAAATGCTGCTGTTAGTGCCAGGTGGTCAGCATGGGGTGCACCACAGTTTCAGCAGGACAGTGGAGGGAAGTGACGGGCTGTTTGCTGACACAATCACAGCTTTTTAAAACAAGCCTATGCTGCAAAAGCCAGGACATCTCAGATGATGCTTTTCAGCATGCTGCTGGCTGGTGTGGCGGCTCCCAACAAGTGCAATTCAGAACAGCTCAACGTGAAGCCACATATGCACCAGAGAGCAGCCAGAAACCTGGGCCAGGATGCTGCAACCCTTGGGCCAAAGGTGAAGCTGGGGTGATGGGCCAGGTGGCAAAATAAACCTATGGGCTTTCAGGGATTCGCCTTTCCTCCATCCCCAGCTGCAGCAGCCACACACATTTTACCTGCATGCTGCAGTGTCATTTCTTGCTCTCAGGTAAAGTTTTTACCTTACTGCAACTGGTGCCAGGTCCTCCCCAGCCTGAGCTGGTGCCATCAGGCCAGCAGGAATCCAGCCTCACCTCTTCAATGCAGAATGAATCAGATGCTGCATCCATGGATGGCTGATGTTCCTCTTGCTCTCAATGCATCTGGAAAGGCTCCTTCAGCTGGCCAGGGGTCCTGCACCAGTGTCACACAGCCCATATGCCATGGGACAGCCACAATGCAGAACAGTGGGTATCACTGTGAGCATGACAGACTCACCCGTGCTGGGTCTGCTGCACACCCGCAACATGCAGAGCCCAAGGTCTTGACTACTTTCATGCAATTAGGAAAGAGGAATATGGACAGTGGGAGAGGATGCAAACTTCTCATCATCTTATATGTTCTACAGGTATCACTACCTGTAGAACATATAAGTTGCAGCATGTTTCTGTACATTATGCAAGTCGCCTTTTGTTCCAAAAGAGCTGAAGTTGATGAATTTCTGTCCCAAGTGGTGATCCCATTCCTCCTACATCCCGCTCCTCCCTTTCACTGCTTTTGCCTCAAAGACTCCTTCCCACACTGAACTCCTAGTTGTTAGTATTCATGTGGCCCTTTAATTCACTCAGCTGATGGAGAATCCTCAGTGTGATTTTCCTGTGACCATTCATATAAAAATCCTGATTTACTCTGTGTTAACATTTTGACAAGTTGAGTCACAGCAGGGTCTGAAGAGCAGATTGGGCAGGTGGAGAAGAGAAGGGATGAGCAGAAGGAAATAGGACATCTTCCTGTTGATGGCAGAGACCAGCTTAGTTGCATCACCTCAGTTCCTCTGATGAAACATATTTTGGAGAAGCAGCTTTTTTGATTTAAAAAAAAATATTAGAAGATCAGCTTATCAGACACTTTGTCACTCTTCCTTCAGATCTGATGTTTTCCTTTAGAAAATGCTCTTGCTCAAGCAGAAAGACCATGCTTTATGCAGGACTGGCTAAGAAATCCTATGGCTTGTGTTGCAGAGAAGGGAGGTCAGAGGCATTCAGAAGTGATTGCCAGTTTAGCCAGCCAAAAGCACCAGGTAAGAGCATAATTCTCCTGGATGTACTCAATACTTTGCCAAGGCCAGACCTCAGTGTCCTGCTCACACCTCGCTGCACACTCTTACCAAAAGAAGTGTTTGCTGGTTTTCTTGAACTCAGATAAGCCTTTCTGTAGTAAATCAGTAATATCTTGCACTTCTTGAAAGATGTGTTATTATCAGTACTCCAGCCCTTCCAGCAGTCCCTGGAAGTGTGTCTAGTTCCTTTCTCTGATTCATTCTTCATTTAGGTCAAGGAGACCTGAGATACCAAATGTTAAGTACTGCAATTATTGTGTGTTGTTACTTATCAGGGGTGATTACTGTGCATTGTACTTGGACAAGCCTGAATCCCAGGGTTGGAGGCACCTTTAAAAACCCAAAACAATCAAGCCCCATCAACAATTTATCTATATGATTGTTAATACAGTGGAATTTGATCCAAAATAGCATACAATGAAAAGACCATATGTCTTCAAAATAACTTCTTTTCGACCACACACATAAATTATTTGATTAAAGGAGCTGAGATTCTGCACTTAATTTATTCCTGGCCAACTGCATGTTTCATCACATGCAAATGTTGGTTTGTTTGTTTTCTGAGGACAAAAGAAAAGGTTTTTGCTGCGTTGTTCTACCCACTATCTCCTTAAGCAAATTGAAAAATCATTTTGACTTTGCTGGGACTTTGAATCAAATTACACAAATCTGCTGATTTTATTAGGCAGTTTGGGTCTGACAATAATTTTAACAAGGCTGCCATCATTGAGTGCTGTTCATATGGTACATTTGGCATATATAGTGCTCATGTCTGCCCTGATGACATAGTGGGCTGTAGGTCCAGCATTGTTTGACTGGCTGTTACTCCAGCTCTGGGAAAGGCAACTGCAGTGCATTCAGGAGCAGGGAACCAACGGCAGAGCTAGCTGAAAAACAAGCAGAGAGGTGGGAAGCATCAAGTTCAGGGCATAAGCAAATACTCTACAAATCATCAAGAGACTTAACTGGATGGCCACAAAGAGAATTTTGTCAAGGGTTTTATGCAGCTAAAATCAATTCATTCACTTCATCTGTTTTGAACATACTGGAGATGCAGCTAAAGATGTCACAAATGGTTAGAGTTGCCTGGAAACCTTCAAGGTGTCAATTGACCATATTTTTAGGTGCAGGAATGTTACACGGACACACCACAATTTCACCAGTGATTTGTTTAGAAAACGAATGGAGTCAGAAACCTGCAAGGGAATAAAAATATCAGGAGAGTGAAGCTGAGTTGAAGCAGGGTAACTCAAAATCAATATTTTGCTTTTAAACTCTTAAGGGTAGGCCCAGGAGGGCTGCACTCATTTTGTCCTCCTTCCTTATTGTCCTCGGAGGATTGGCTGAGAAGTGACAAGGCTGCTCCGTACTTACTGCAGGACATTCCTCACTAACAAGCCACTTGTTAGAGTATTTGCTTCCCTGCCAAGGTCCTGGCTCTCACTAAGCAGCATCAGACAATGGTCAAGCCAAATTTTATATTAGAGATGGAAAAAGGGCTCCTCTCCTTTTGACATAGGAATATGTTGAATGCCCCTCTGTCCCTGAACTCAGATCTGTACACAAAAACGGGTCACTGAATCTCCAGCATCCTCAGCACAACCTCGAGGGTTTGCATTCAGGGACTAAATTCAATCTGAGGTTGCTCCAGAGATTGAGCTTGCAGTTATGTGGAAGAAGTGGCCACATAACTGTATCCTGCCCCTTTTGCTCGTGGTTACTTTTCTATGGCATTGTCTAATACAGCTGGGGGAACGGAGGAAAAAACTTGTAGGTGTTTGTGGACAAAAGGCCAGGAAACTTCTGGAGTCCTATTTTCTGTAGTTCTTACAGTGTAAAAAGAAATGCCTAGAAATTATTATAAGGTCCTTAGATGCTTGACTCCCAGTTTGGCTCCTTGGGGCCACAGAAACCCAGAGAAAATACAAGCACACTGAGGAATGGGTTTCTCCACGGTGATAGGTTCAGACAATTCACAATGGCCAAGACAAAGATGCTGCACTGAAAAATTCAGAATCTGTGCTCTGATGTGGTTGTGTTCCCTGGACTCAAACAGCTGAGAGTGAACTACTCATCCCTTCACCAGGCTGAATGAATGTCTTGGGTCGCAATGCAAGATGAAACCAAATGTATTCTATTATCATCTGTTGAAGCTGGTTGGGGAGGTGTTTTTCTCTTTTATGACCCGTTCCTTGTGTCTCCTGGTGGGGAGGGGGTGGGTGTGATATCTAGCTGCGTGAGGCCAGCGTGTTATTAGCCCCATGAAGGTGTATCAAGCTCTGAGAGTTGCCAGCAGCCTCTCAGAAATGGCTTATAAAAATTAGTGAGACAGCATGATCAGAAGTGTTTGGAAAAGGAAAAAGGTTTTAATTAAAGCGAAAATAACAAACTATACAATACAAAGAGTAAACGCCATGCATGGTGCAGGGAGGACCCTTATACCTGCTAAGACACACTGAAAACAGACCGAGAAACTCCGTGCTCTCAAATACTCAACAATCTAGGAGGGTTTTTTGGTATGCTGTCCAACAGAAAATAGCTAGATTTCTTGAGGAACAGCTCAAGGGTCCAACAGAGGCCTTTGTCCTGGCACTGGGCCAATTACAGTGAGAAGAGCATAGAAGTTTCTGGTTCTTTTTCTTTAAAAGTTCAGGGGTGAAGCTTACACTCTTTCCTAATATGGAAATACCTGCTAGGCTGTGGGGGTGCACTGCAATAGGGGTTGCAGGTTTTCTCTTAATGGGCCAGCTGTTAAAACCAGGTGGGGCAGTGCTCTTTATCTCTTCCATGACCCATCCTCTCTTCAGGGGGATATCATCTGTTAATGGGGCATTAAGGCTCACCTCATGACCTCATGATAAAATTACATCATCCCATTGTGAGATGCTCCACCCAGCGAGAGGAGTCAAGCAATCCTACCTGGATAAAACTAGCAATTCAGTACCCCAGGAGAGCTTGTTTTCCACTGGATTCCCAGAGTGCCTTGGGTTGCAATATGTAACCAAAAATGTGTATTCTATTTGCCATCTGTTGAAACTGGTTGGGGAGGTGTTTGTTTTTTTTTTTTTTCCCTTTTGTATAACCCATTCCTCATAACTCAAGGGGGGAGGGGGCAGCTGCCTTCTGTTAATGGGCCAGCTGTTAAAACCAGGTGGAGCAGTGTTCTTTATCTCTTTCCCAACCCATCCTCCCTCCAGGGGGATATCTTCTGTTAATGGGCCATTGAGGCTCACTGCAAGACTGATAAAATTACATCATCCCATTGTGAGATGCTCCAGCCAGTGAGAGGAGTCAAGCATTCCTACCTGGATAAAACCTGAGAATCAGAACACCAGGACAGCCTGTTTCTACTGGATTCCCAGAGAAAAGGTCGGACCGGACCAAACCCTTTCTACAGGATCATCTGTAATCCAACAGAACCACATCTGTCACTCCAGGAGGATTTATTTGGACTGCTTCCAACACCCTGGCCAACAGGGTGTCAGGTTGTATTCTGACTGTCACGGTTTCTAGAATTTTTGTTTGTTTATTTGTCTGCTTGTTGGGTTTTTTTGGTTGGCTTTTCTTTTTTTTCCCACTATTACATTTTTATTTTTAACATTCCTAGTAAAGAAGTGTTATTCCTATTCCCATATCTTTGCCTAAAAGCCTCTTAATTTCAAAATGATAATAATTTGGAGGGTGGGGTTTTACATTCTCCATTCCAAGGGAGGCTCCGGCGTTTCCCTGGCAGACACCTGTCTTCCCAAACCAAGACAATGAAACAGAAGCAGATTATTTTTTCTTCCCTTAAACAAGGACTTTTTTAGAGACCAGTTGCTGGCCAGCAACTGAAATGTGGCTGGGCCATTAAAGACTTCAGTTTACAATACCCACCTATGCACTCTTCTCACCTCTGCAGGACACAGAAAGGGTCCTGCGGTCCTGCAAGCCCTGTCTTTGGCATCAGAAGGGGGCTGTGATCACGGCAGAGCCTCTTTCCTGACCCATGAGGCAGCAAACACACCATGAGCAGGGCTACTAAGGAGAATGGGGAGACAGCAGAATAACAGAGCATGTAAATCTATAGTCATCCAGCACCAAACTTCAAAAACTATTTTATCTAAGTCCTAAGTTGACAGAAGCTAGGTGCCTCGTGACTTTCAAAGCTCTGGACTTTACAAAGCTTTAGATCCTTACAAAAAAGTGGGGCAAGCTCTCAGCCATCCCTTTGGGCTCTGCAGGCCAATAAACCAGAATCAGCACAAGCAGAGGGTAGAAGACTCATGGTCCTTGTCCCTGCTCTGCTTGGACCATACCTATACAGTTGAGTAGAAAATTTGCCTTGGCTTCAAGATCACCTCTTGAAGGAACATTTCCAGAAACATCTGTTGCAGGAGGTACAAATATTAGTGGACCCTGAGCCTTGAGATCAACACCAGAGAAGGGTGTGGAGGCTGTGTAGTATCTTGGGAAGCCAAAGTTCCTGTCTGCCTGCCCTGTGAAGGCAAGGTCCTGTGAGGCAAGGAGAGTCACAGCCATGGGATTTAGTTACTGCAGAAGTTCAGGCAGCATGTGAGCTTGCTGATACAGCTGAAGCACAGAGCTACACAGTCTTCATTCATTCAAACCATCCCTGGCTGTGTAGCTCAGCTGCCCTCACGACAAGCTTTCCTGATGGGAGGCCTTCAGCCAGTGCAGGCTGCACTGCCATTGGGCATTTCTCACTCACTGTCCCTGGGGATGCCAGCCTTGGGAGCTGGCTTCTGTTTGCAACAACAACAAAAAATCCAATCAGAGGGAGAATTTACTTTTCTTTTCTTTCTTTTTTTTTTTTTTTCCTAATGAGTCCTCCCCCAGTGGTGCTGCCCTCTGGAGGTTTGATTGTCCCAGGCAGTCCCCGCTTTGTGATGCCAAGTGGACCATGTGCTGGACTTCAGATCTCCCAGAGAGGACAGATGTGTGCTTCAGTGCCACCTCATTAACTCATTTGTTTAAAGCTCCCAAACAATCCACTTCCATGCAGATGGAAATCCCAGCCTCCCCCTTTTCACTTAGATGTGTATTCTCCCGGCAGATAAGGCAGATATGTGTTGATCTGCTCAGTTAAAAAAACCTCAAACCCCTAAAATTCTGGTCTTTGACCCTACCCTAAAACTAATTCGAACTATTCTCAGCTGATCTGGATTTGAAGGAGATGGCTTTTGGCTGGAAATACTTTATCTTTAGACAGGTAATCGTTGATAATTAAACCAGTAAAAAGACATTAGCCTCTGCTTACTTAAGTTTTAGCCAGTGAGTTAACAAGCAATCCACGGTGTCCTTTTAAATTAAGAGATTCTCATAGAATAATACAATTGCAGAATCAATATCCTTTTCCTATGAGATCTGAAAAATAAACCCTGCACTACAGACTGAGGGTAATTTGTCCTGCACAAAGCACACATTTCTAGAACTTGCTTTCTCTCTTTAAAACTGACATACAACTCCTCCAATTCCAATAATGATTTTAGCAGTAGTAGATAAAAATCTGGAACCAGTTGCTAATACAGAAGTCACCACGTGGAAAAAGAATAGTGTGTGTGTGTTTGTACATGGAGCCTTCCCTCACTAGCATTTCTGTATGAGTAACAACAAGAAGGTGCTGCAGCTGTAATTGCAGAAAGCTTGATAGAAAATGGAAAACAAGTAGGTGCAAGATTTGACAGTGGAAGAAAAAAAATTTACGGTAAAATACTTCACAATGTCTAAAAATCTCATCTGCCTCACTGTTTACTTGCAGAAAGACAAGGATAACTGTGATAATTGAAAATACGGTGATAATACACCGAGAAAAGCTACTGAGGAGATGGGAAAGGACCTGGAATAGCCCAGGTAAAACACACCCAAGAGGGTGCTGCCAAGCACGTTCATGTGATGCAGGGAGGCCAGGGAGCATTTCTTGTTTAAAGTGTGGCATATGTACCACTGCCAAGGAGAGGACAGATGGATGTTTGGAATGATCCAGTGATGTATACACACACCCCCCTATATAAAAGTTTTCTACCTGAGGCTTGAGTCTCCTAAATCATGTGTCTGTGTCAGCCTTTAACATGGGCCAGAGCCAAACACCTCCTGTGAGGTGTTATGGTTATACTTGCTAATCGTCAGTGTCCACAGGCTGGATTCTCTGTGTACTGTCTTCTTTAGTGTCCTTTGCACCAGGGGAAAGTGATGCCAGCTGCAAAAAGTGCCAGCACTTGACACTTGTTGTTTGCTATCAAAAATGTCTGTTGCAGTGTTAGTCAATAGCAAACTGATTCCACAGGAAGTTTTCCCATTGACTACAAACTGGAGAAAGACAGTCAACTTAACAAATTCTGCCTGTGAAATATTGTATACAGAATCACATTTCTCTTTTTGCAAATTGATCTAGAGGTCCTAGATTTCTCTGATCTCTAGAACTTTTTCGGAGGTTTATTCCTTCTGTAGATTCCTAAAAAATGAAAAAAAAACCCGCAAACCCCAAGCTTTGTCTATATTTAAAATTACCATTTCCCTGTCAAATGGAAATAGGCATTTCCAACATTTTAATAGGCTTGACACCTGGAGAAAACATTCTGTCTGCACAGAGAACCTCAATCACTTCAACCAGTCCACTTTATAGTGAAGAAACACCAATGCATCACCGGTTAAGTGAAGCTGGACTTCCACTACTTCACAGAAGTTAGCAAATTTGCTGGGGTTTTTCCCATCAAGTTTTCGGGGCCACTCTCCTTTCAAACAGTATCAGTCTTTTTTTCCTCTCTCCCTCTCTGTCTGTTGCATGTGTAGATTCCTGTGACTAAATCAAGCCAGCAGAGGTACAGTACATTTTTCTATACCCTAATTAAGTTTTAAAATTGATTCTGAAATTTCACATATAGCAAAAAACCTGAATGTGATCCTCAGCTATGATGTGTTCCTCCAGAAGAGTCTGTCATTTAAGGTACTGAGGAAAGATAAAGATGAAGAGCAGACAGAAAGAGATCAAAGAAAAAAATTTCCTCTGCCATTAAACCCCCTCTGTGTTTCTAGTTACTGACTTTGAATGTCCCATCCAGTATTTGCTAAAATAAAGCTACCAAAGGCCTGTTTCCCCCGCTTTACCACCTTAGCTACAATGGGTGGGCACGTGCTTAGGGGATGGTGAGGAAAATGCAGGGGGCAATCAAAGCTTTGAAGTGCACAGACTCACAGCTACAGCTGAGACCTTGACCTGTCAACATCAGGCAGCTCCAGTCAGACGTGACAAGGAGATTGCACAGCACCCTTGCAAAGGGCACCTGCACCCAGGACCTGCCTCTCTTTTTACCTGGGAGCCACCACAGCAGCAGGATGAGAGCAGGCACAATCTCATTCCCCCAGATCTACCAAGTTCACAGAGAAGAGAGACACGTATTAGCATTTAAATGGGCTCTGCGGCATGTTTGTTGGTTTTACACATCTGGCTCAGGGAGGGCAGCAGCTAGGATGACTCCAGACAGAAAATACAGACTTCGGTGCTTCAGAGTCCCAAAGCCTCCTTCAGCAAGTGGAGTTCATAAACCTCCTGGCAGCTCCAATTATGATATCCTCACTCATAACAAGCAGTACCTTACTCCAGGGGAAATCTCTTTGATTTTTAATTTAGCCTAAGTTGTCACATAGGTGTAAGACACCAAGACTCAAAAGTTCCTGGAGAGTTAGAGAATACTGGCATTTGCATTTGAATCTCAGCTGTTGGCTCCAAGTGTGAGGGAGGAGAAGGGGCACAGTCTCCCCTCTTCTTCCTACTTACACTTCTTGCATAAGTTATTTTGGCAAGAAAAGGAATTCTGGAAGAGCAACAAATGCTGGGGTAGGTCCCAATGTTTTTAAAGGCTGTAATATTAAAAAGCAATTTAAAAATTTATAAGTTTTTTTTTTTTTTTTTTAATTCAGGCACTTAATTCTTTACCTGAGTGACTTTGAAGAAGTTACAATCTGTAATGAGTCACAGAAGAGATCCCTAGTAGTTGCTGTGCCTGTCAGCCAAATCTCCTGCAGAGCCACTGTTCTTGCCATTTTAGCAAGTACAACCCTCATGTTAAAGATAGGAAATGGGGCCATCAAAAAAGTCTCACCCAGTAACAAAGTCAGAAATGGCACCTCTGTTCTGACACTGCTGCCTGCTCTACCCACCAAGCCATGCTTCTTTCTTGGATGCAGAGAGAATTTTTTTCTTTTTAAGTTTAGCACAAACCCTCAGTTTTCTGTTTTAGTTCTAGCATTTCATGCCTTTGCTCTTCCTTGCAGTGTGTCCTTCATTCAGCCCAACCGCACCCACGTTTCCCTGCACACAAACACCCTGTAAAAGCTCTGCTGGTGACCCAGCTGCAGTGGAGCTGTGTGTGGATGGGGTGTCTGTCCAGCTGCCACTACTGCTATGTCCCCCACTTTCACTGTGAAGGGTCTGAAGAGTTTTCTATGCTGAATGCAAAGTGGAGAGAAATGAAATTAGTGCAAATATTAAGACACTAGTGTGAGTGCATGAATATTTAAGAGAGTGTGTGTGAATTTGATGGCCAAGTGGCCACCAAAGGAAGAGGGAAAATAAACCCTGACTACACTGCATCACAGGCTGTAATAGCTACAGATGAGAGACTGCTTTGTGTTCCAGTTTTTCAGAGGGTAATAAGGAGTCACCTGTTTGAAAAGAGATAAACAGGCAGGATCTTCAACCCTTCCATTTGGGAACATTGATGTTTAAAGTGAAATGTTTATTGGCTCTAATGAGGTTGATTCAAAAGGGTGTTGGGTATTTGCATACCAATTTCTAAACCTCCAAAAGAAAGGTGGTGATGTCTGAAAGCATAGAGTGACACCCACAAGCACGTCTCTGGTTTCAAAGTAGCACTGTTTAGAAAAAATGACATCTCAGATCTTTTTCCTTTTTTTTTTTTTAAATGCAAGAGCCAAGAAATTTGCAAAGTAATTAAGAAGCAAATAGACTAAAACCATCAAGGAGACTAGATTTTTAAGAGTTCAAAAGTTGTTGTAGGGTTCTCTGGTACAAGCTACCATTAGCATTAAAAAGAAGAATTGGACACTTACATGGTGGCAGGCAGAAAGAGTGGGTTCTTTCCTAGACAGTGAGACACAGCAGGATAGAAACACTTTGACATTAGAGCATTAACAAATCTGTAAATGATTAGCCAAGAAAAGAAATCGGGCTGATTGTTTGCCAGTTCATTAACTATCCACTGCAAAGTATATGGCTATTGTCTCCTGCAGTCAGAACAGGGTGATACAATACAAATAATAAAGATAACAGCCAGAAGAGCTATTTCACTATGTGGATTGTGCACTTGGTCTTGTAAATCAATTTTTGTGTACCTTGTCTCGTTTGCAAGTGATATCTGCAAGGTGAAGAGACAAAGTAACACACATCTAAAATAAATTGAATTAATCTGGAAAATAGGCTCACTACAATTTTTTTTTGATCCAGCACTTACACAAGAAAAAAAATAGCTTTGTGTCACAATACAAATACCAGTGTTTTACCTCTTCTGTGCACAAGTGAAATGAATTTGATTCAGTTAAGCACATGCCCAGCTTTAGACCTGTGCCTAAGACCTGTTTTTAACTGCTAAACACAGCTTTCAGTACTTTGCTGAGTCAGGGACTGGATTCAGTTCTCCCATGGATAGGCAGCCATATGTCAGGCACATGGTGGTATACAATGCTTAATTTCCCAGGGGAAAATAAACCTTGCAGAATTTTTTCTTCATCAGGCCTTTTATTAGACACTGCTAGATCTAAGTCTCAGGAGAACATGTTCTCCTTGGCACCAATGGCATGGGCCCTCCTAGAAAATACAGGAATTGGCTGGGCACACCAGCACCAGAACTGGTACCAATGCCAACAGCCAACTAGACCCTTGCTTGCATATTTATTAAGAAATGATCAGGAAAATATGTGATCACCACATATTCCTTTTCAACTCAAGGAAAAACCAAACCCACATCTGAAAGGACACTGCCTATAATCTTCTTGCCTTGAAATGCCGCACTCTCCCAGGGGCACTCTCTCCTTCCCACTGGTGACCAGGCAGTTGCTGCTGGTGTAGGATGACATAATTGATGGAAAATTGCTCACTGCTGAGACATAGGTGACTGTCCCCTCTCAAGATCACCCTTGTCTTTTCTTTCATCTTCCATCATACACGTGAGATAAGATTTTTTGGGGCCAGGATTTTTCTTGCCATATTCATGTGTAGCACCTACACTGGGTCATGGTGACAGATGGGCACCAGAGACAAAATCCAAACCTGTTTAGTTCCTGATAATTTATTTCTTACTCTAATGTTGAGAAAATTATTTGTCTTCCTGCTTTTCCACCTTTCCTTAATTTATCTTGAAAAGAATTCATATCCTGAGATACACTTGCATTCAACAGGGATCTCCATCATAGACCACTTTTAACACAGATTCACTTTTATACAACATAATTGTAACTGTAATTTTAAAGTCAGTCAACTCCCTGGCTTTTTAATCTACAGATTACCTTGCTATGCTTTACCTGCCTCTCAGAAAGTGATGCAGATGGCCAGAAATTTCAAGGTTCTTACTGATTTTCCAGTGAAAAGGAATTTACACAACAGCAGATTTTGTTTATCACCTATACATGATCTACATGTAATTAGCTTTCTTATGGTTAGCAGAGACAAGGTGGAAGAAATCTGCCAGCTGAAGACAAATGGAATGCAGCAATAAACCAACAATCAACTCAGTGCCTCTAAAAAAGGCTTTGGAAAGAAGGATCCACTTGTAGATGGAGAAACAAATTCAGCTCAAATATAGCAAAGCAAAAGCAAGATAAAGATTACCCTTAGGGGCAATAGACTCCTGGGTGATGAAAGCCCTGCTCAGTCGAAACTAGGAGCTGCTGCAGGGCAGAACCAAGCAGCCAGAAGGGAAGAAAGTGCTGCTTCAGTCCACTTTGCTGTTGGGAGAAAAAAACCCACCCATGGAATCATTCATCCCCAACTGTTTCAGTACCTTTTCAGGCTGAGACAATTCTTCCATTGCTATCTAAGTTACCTTCTTTAACACAAAATAGAGTAAATCCTATCCTTTAGAGTTCTTTAGGGATAAAGCCAGTCTTGTTAGCACAAAAGCATTCAGTGGGTTTTAGGTGACCTCCATCCATCTAGGAAGCGAGGACATCTACACGAGACAAATCATAGACCAAACACAGACTCAGTGTCTGTGCAAACTCCTGTTTTACTACACACCCAGGCATGAGGGAATTAAGGCCTGATCTGGAACAAAAAGTTAATCACATATTTAGTAATCTTCAAAGTGTGGAATTTTTCTTGTATGCTCCAGGGTTAGCATAGTCCAAATCAAAGCATAGATAAAATTTAGCATTAGTCCTGAAAATGCTGAGCATCTCCTGTTGTTTCCACGCTCCATGGGGCTGTGATTTCATGATACAAACTATTTGGCCACAAAACAGGCTTGTGGTATTGCTGGAATCCCATTCTATGGCTCTGGCCTCCTCTTCCCTCCACCTGTGGCTGCTGATTTCTGCCCTTACACAGCAAAGAAATAATCAGGCTGGGATGTCAGAGGACACATCAAGCCATATTAATATGACCACTATCTTCATGCCTAGATGTCGCTTACTGAACCAAATTATTTATGAGGAAGAAAGAAGTGAGATACTTATACAAATAATATCAACATAGAAAAGCAATGGCACACACATTGCAAAGAAGGTCAATGTATCAGACCAAATAGCATTTTTGTCTCCATATCTCAAATATTTCTAATCTTAGACCTTATAAAAGATAAGTCTGCTTTGTGTCTATCAAAACAGCTTCCTTCAACACTGCAGAAGAAAAACAACAACAACAAAACAACTTTGAAAAAGAGTAACACAAATTAAATTGTGTACATCGCAGGGTTTTATCAATCTGTATCACCAAGGCAGAAGAAAAAGACAGACAAGCCATCTTTGTCTAACATGCTGTAGTGAGAGAATTGTCATTGTCTTTGGATTCTTTTATAAATAAAATAAATATAAAAAGACAAGTCATTTTCTCACCTAATTTTCCTGTAGAACTGATAATTAAGTGTTGTTGGCTGCATCACCAGCACACATTTGTGATAGTTGATTTAGTGTCTCTGCACATTTAAAAGCTAAAAATTTTCTCTTTTGCTGAATAAAAATACCTGTTTCATGGCCTTTTCTCTCCTCCAAGTAATAAGTTAGCTTTATTTTTTTAAAACTTGCCATCTGTGAAAAGTATTGTTTTTTCAAAAATCTTTCATATATCTAGGACCTCACTGAAAAGTAATTACTGTGTATGTTGTGGAATGACCCTCAATATATTAATAAAGATGCAAGATGTTAGCTCATATATTTTTAAAATATATATTACAAAGACATTGGCTTGAACACAAGGTCACAGTTTAGAGGGACGAACCTCTGACTGGGTGGAAGTCCTTAACTCACTGTGTGATGTTTTGCACATCCATTAATTTCTCTTAAGTGGGAAGTGCTGAAACTACAGCTAAGACAATACTGGACATAGGAATATATCACCTATGTGGGAAGTACTTGAGGCTTTCCTCACAAATGTGTCCATCCTTTTAGTGGGGTTCATTCTTCCCACAGCAGCAGCAGCCTGACAGTGTTGTATTGCCAGGTCAAAGCTTCATGGCTGAGAGCTATGCAAAAAGAAGGCAAACAGTTTGGACACAAAAAGGAGAAGGTTTAATTTAAGGTGCCCAAGCTGGAAATAGACAGTCAATGTCTTTGACCAAGAGCTTTTGCACATCCTCAGAATTAGGTGCAACTAAGAGAACTCTCTTCTTGGCTTTTCCTTTCTCAGTGGCCTTAGCTCTGGCTCCCAAACACAAATCCTTCACACTGTGATGTTAGAATGTGTCTGGATGTGTCTGGCACTCCTCTCTGACCCCACTGACTGACAGGCTTTCAAGAAAAACAATGCAAATTGAGGGTCCCAACACCTGTGCCAGGGCATCCAGTGCTTTCATTTCATTCCACTTATTTTGGTACAAAAATTAAAAATAACTCTCGCCCAAGAGATGACATTAAAATAATTTGTGTTTAAACTGAAACCAAGTACTTGTACAGTTTTCCCCACTGTGAAACTTGTTTTAAATTAAACCAATGAAACCTTTCTGGGTGCACAAGGCTTTGAAGAATGCCTACATACTACCCATGACACCGCAAATTTCAGCAGTAACCCACAGTAACTCCCACGTCATGTACACAGTAGCACAGTGCTTGCAAAATTGCTGTCATTTACTAGTCTCTGTACCTAATCAAAGCCTGCACACACACATCAAGCTATGACCAGAGCTACTAACATGCCATGGGGTCATTTTTGCCACCCTGAGTTAGCAAGAGACTTTAAAGGAGACATTAGAAGAGCCTCCCTCAAAATGGCCCTGTGAATAGCCACAAAGGAAAAATATGTAAGTTTTCTTTTGAAAGTAAATGATGACATAAGACCAAAGTCCTAATTTAACTGTCCTAGCAGGATCAATGTTGTTTCTGGAAACTCTCTTGCCTGAATATAGCAGAGTAAATCCTTGAGGACTCATTAGCTCCTGCAAGTCCCTCTGGGGCGCTTTATTGTTGTATGTCTGTTTATGGAGGCACTAGGAGAGATGGGAATGGTATGCAAGCTTTTGCAAGCAGAGTTTGCAACCTGGAAAATTAAACTGCTATCAATCCCACCTTATGTTAGTATTCCAGCCCCTTGGCAATGGTACTCTGAGCAATCCAATATTTACATACATGTATGGTTTTCATTTTGGCAATGAAATGTCAGGGACCCTGAACTGAAGCCCACAGCTCCTGCAAGGACAGAAAGCCATTTTGACCGCAGCAAGTGGCACAGGCTGAGCATGGGAGCACTTTCCCATCTCTCCAGCTTTTACCTGTGCTTTTGCCTGTCTGCCACTGAGCCTGAGTGTCAGTGTGTGCAAAGCCCTGGCAGCAACATAATATTCACCAGTGATGCTTCAAAACTCAGTCTTTTCAAGACTCACCCTGCCATCTTATAAATTCCAGATAATATTTTAAAAGGCATTTCTAACGAAGGGCTTGTTATTTCCCAAGTAAAGACAGGCAGCCCCAGCTTTCTCCTTTCTGTGTCCTTTTTCCTTATCACCGTTGTGTAACAACCCAAGAGATACATGACATTTATCACAACAGTTCTCATCCATTCACCTGACAATTAGAAATGCCCAGTGGATGGGCCAGAGGCCTGGTATTTATGTTTGTATTTTTGAGTTTCAGCATTTCTGTAACCCTTTGTTACCACTAGTATAGCCAAAAGTCAGCACTCACCTCATATGGCAGGCACATCCACACAGGCACATCCACATCATTAAAACATAGGATTGAGAAGGAGCTTGGGCATGAACTCTGGTTTCTGTAAGGAAGCACTTTCACCTGTATTTTCTGCCACTGTCACACCACAATCAATTGCACTTAACACCAAGAAAGGTTTGTCACAATCTCTTCTCCCTCTTGGAAGACAGACTTGAGTGTGGGGAGTGATGAAACCTGCTGTTTCATGGACAGCTAAGGACAGATCCTGCTCAAAGCAAAAACAGATTGCTACTGATTAAGAAAACACATCCTGACTACACTTCTAAACAAATGGTAATACTCTCTCTCTCTATATATATATATATATTTAATACCTAGAAAATTTTATTGGCCACCACATCTCCCCAATAGTAATGCAACTCCATTTGCAACCCACTGCTCATGACCATCATATATTTTCAGGGGCATCACACAGGCACACCATGCTCAAGTAAATCAGGATGACTAGAATTTAAATAAACAGAATGATTTAGGGTAGAAAATTTAAATTAAATAATTAAATGAAATAATACAAATTATGATGTGCTTATGGCTACATCTAGGGCCATCTGAGCTCTAAGGTCATTACTCCTGAATTTATGTGCAGAATAAGTAATTATAGGAAAAGCAGGTTCTTGCTTAGACATGCCTGCAAATAATGAAACATCATTAACATGCAGGAAAATTGTTACATTTTGGTGGATTTGATTTTTGAATACCAGGCTTGGTTTCTTGTTTCCCAGTCTCTGCAGCCCTGCCATCACCACTAGTTGAAGGAGAGGCGGCTTTGCAGGCAGTGGCATTCCCCTGCAGAGCCTGTAACACCACACTGCCCAGAGGCATGGCGTGTTGATTGAAGCATGGTCTCTATGTGTCATGTGTCAAGGATGATATGTCACCAAATCAGCCTTGCATCTCTGTGCAAGGTGTTGAGATAACACTATCAAATCATGGCCTCGTGACTGTTTTTTAGTGTCTAATATAACAAATGACTATAAGCTCACTCTGGATTAATGTCGGTGTCATGAATGTTTACTAATGCATATCAAAGCCAGGATCAATGCTAGGAAAGGATTTTAAGCGTAAGTTACAATGAAACACAGACAGAGAGCTGACATCCCCCCTCCAGCACAAATTACAAGCAAGTTTACACTGCATTGTGCAAGGGCAGAGGGCAATATTCCTGACACATTATTGAGAAAACAAAGCTTCCCGTCCTTCTTCCTGTGAAGGAATAACATAATTTTGGTTATATTGGTTTACTGCTTGAAACTGTAAGATAAATCACATTGTGGGCAAGATGTAAGCTCTGGCTTGTCAGTAGACTGGTTACATATGTATTCACAACTCTCACTGAACCACCCAACACCATCCAATTGGACATTGTCATGTTCTTTTCACATCTCTTTTTATCGTGTTCCACAGCTGGACATGTCTTCCCAGATCCTTGAAAATTGTCCATGATTGTGTCCAGTGCTAGTGTGGCAGATACAGCAGCATGCCACCATCTGTGCTACAGAAATTCCCACCCTGTCCCACCAGGTTCCCCCCAAGCAGCAGGTGTTTCCCAGAGTCCCATATCTCAGAAGTGAATGCCAAAGGATGCAATTTGAGGGCAATATGCTGTTGCTTTCAGTTTTAGTGTTTTGCCATTGCTGCTTTGAAGGGTTTTGCAAGCTTGCCTTAATGGACTCTTTTCTTTGTCAAATGGCAATATTTTTTATAACAAAAGGGTTTGGGGCAAATCAGGTTAAAGGGAGAATCCCTTTTAACTCCCATTTCCTGGAGGAAAGGAAGACATCCCTACTTCTGCATAGGAGCCTAAACTCTGTGTGGGCAATTCCTGACCTGCTGAACATCACAGTCTGCTATACGGGGCCTTCAGCCCATTCCCCAGCAGGCAGGAGCACTGTGGGGTATTTCATGGGACCAAGGCATACGAGAGACAAAGGACAGCCTCAATCCTTTCCTCTTTCATGTAGCCTCTTTGCAGTCAGGTAATACATCCTTTTGCATGTGCTGAAGCTGGCCCAAAGTGCCTGGGATGCCTTGCCCAGCAGCATTTGGTGGGCAGTGCTACAATACCCCCTGCCAGGCTGCACATGGGTATGGCAATGCCTGAGCCTCACGCACATCTGTAGGAACCTGAGCACTGATATCTCACTTCAGCCTCATCCTGGATATGTGTTTGTGCATGTATGTGTTTTCACAGCCTTACAAATGAACAAAAGTATGGTTCTTTCAAGCAGTGATAGTGTCACAGGGAAGTGGCAGACTTCAGACATCAACACTGCAGTTTCGGTCATCAGCCTGGGAAGCCCCTGCCCTGTGCATCACTACTTGCAGCTGATCTCAACAGGCACATCCCACTCTCCTCTTGGGTCCTCACCATTGCAGCAAGTCCAAGAAAACATGTGTAATCTGGACCTCTGGGAGTGACAGACATCTAAGGCACACTGGGTGTTGTAGGTGTTACTGCCCTTGCCTTTCTGCTCTCACCCCAAAAGCAGGCAGCAGATGCTGACTCACACCTCACTAGCTCCCAAGTTGCAGCCATCGATGAAGGAGAGAATCAGCTTGCAGAAAGGGGATGGCGTGTGAAGTGTGGCTGCAAATACCGCTCTCAACCTAGCGCAGCTGTGGCCAAGGAGCCAGCCAGAGCAGCAGAGCAGGGCAGCAGCAGCCTGTGCAACCCCCCACACTGCTGCGGGCAGCTCTCAGGCCATGTCAGAGCTGGGGCTGAAGCAAGTTTCACGCAGGTTTAAGGCAAGATGGTAGAGTGATGACTGAAGGTCCTTCCTAGCAGTGTAGCCACGTGCTGCTCTGAGCCATCATCCAGCCTGGCCAGGCTTCCTTGCCTGTTGCTGAATAATGCAGCAGCCTGCTACAGCCCTACACCTTGGTGTTCCCATCTGCAGCTCAGAGTCCATAGAACTTCCCTTCCTTCATGGAACATTGCAAAATGTTTGGACCCAAAGTTCCAGCTAAGAGCCAGCATTACTGGTGTTCAGCTGATGATGCTGAAGGTAAAACTGCAACAACCTTGAACTTGGGGGAAGGAGGGAAGGAAAGAAAACCTCTTCATGGGGACTCATGCCAACACCACAGCTGAATGCATAAATGAAAAAGATCTTAATTTTGGAAAGGATGAGCACACTCAGGCCATTGTAGGGCAAAGCAAAACAGCTGAGCTGTGACCAGCTATCAGCCGCAACTGGCAGCCACAACTTCCCTGCTGACAGCACAGCATCATTCACTGAGAGGCAGTGGTGGCTAAATGGGCCTGAAAGAATCCAAGAAACAAATTTTGAGCTGATAGCCAACCTTCTTCACTGTCAGTGAGGCAGTGGCACAGGAGGAGCTGGCATCTGATGGGATGGGCACATGGGCTGGGTGCCTGCACATGGCAACAAGGGGAGGGCGGCAGAGCCCTGCTCCGGGAATTGCCATGATTAGAAATGACTGCTTGTGCAAAGTATTACGACTACCACTTCAGCTGCTCCTCGCTGATATACTCTGGTTTCTTTATCCAGCACCTGAGTAAACCAAGCACAGGGAGCACCAGAGGCTGCATGATGTTCTTCATCTATTAATCTGTTTTTGCAGCACCCCTGGGTTTAGAGCAACTAAACTTTTGATTTCTAACAAAACCAGCAGCTTATAACCCAGACTGCTTGAATCAGAAGTGCACAAAACTTGAGCTTCAACCCCCCGCTTTAATTTCCTTCAGCAATTTATCACCTCTTTGCAGCTCACACATACAGAACAACCAGAAAAATTTCTTAACACCCCTTTGGCAAGCCACACTGAAGCAACTGCCACAGTAGTTTTTTATTATTGTTTTCAGGGCCTATGGCAAAGAAGACCTAAAAAAAAAAAAAAGCACCCAAACTAAACTAAGAAAGAAAAAAACATTAAGTACTTACCTTTCACAGGCAAGACACATATCAAGAGTGTGAGAATCCACATGAAAGGGCAAAATATTTTTTTTTCAAACAGAATTTCCCTGAAAAACATATTGAGAATAGTGTCATCTCCAAATATGTATTTACACTACCTACATATACATGTGTTTATCCATGCATATATTTATACAAATTATTTTAAATGCAGTAGAGAAGGTGTTGCTTGATGTTTCACATAAATGCAGGAAAATGGGAAGTAAAATCCAGCCCCTGCTCCAAATCCACTACTGTATATTAATTTAATATTTTTTCTATTCTGTTGCTGTAGTCTTCCATTAAAATCTCAGACCAAACTCCGGCAGCCTGTGTAATTTCAGGACAGATGGAATTGCCCTTGTTATTTCCCATATACACAGCAAAGGATTCTCTAATGAGATGAATACTTGAGGCTCAGGTTTTCACTGCTCCATAGTCTAGATTCTCATTTTGCAGTGCTGTGAAGTGGTGGTAAAATGATGCCTTACTAAACAGTAGTATTTTACACCCACTAACCCAACTCTTCAAAGCGGTGTTAATGACCATGCAGAGTGCAGAGCCAGAAGAATCAGACCGTAGGTGTTTATCACCAGGAAAATGAGAGCAGGCGCAGCTCGCTGTACTTGCAGCGCCACAGCCCTGCCACGCAGAGGCCTGTGCAGCTCGTTCAGTTCTCTGCATGACCTGCTTGTAGACAGGCAGCCTTCTTTGGACTAGGGTGGTAGCCATGCCTTCTCTCATTTGCTGTTTCATTGACGGGTTTTGTGGTCAGGACTTGATGTCAAAGAGCCATCTTCCCTCACCATGCCCAGCTCAAGGATATATTTAAGCCACATTAAATGCTAGAAATAAATCCAGCCCAGTTTTGAGACCACCACACAACAGTCATATCATCACTTGCCCTGGGGCTTGTAAGCCTTTAATCACTGAGATTTGTCCCTTGCATCCCACACAGTTGTGACCAGGTTGATTAATTCCCTTCACTCAGCCTTATCATTCTTAACTCTGTGCTTTGCTGAGATGCATTTCCAGAAAACTACATCAAAAAGCAGTAATGTTATTCCCAACCCATACTTTTTCATTAGATCTCCTGCAGGAGCACTAAGCAGAAATACCCCACTGTTTCTGACTGATGGACCCGTGTCTCTGTTCAGAGCTTCTTGTCTACCTTTCAGATCACAAGTTCTCCAAGGGGAGTATCTTTCTGTTGGAAATCTGCCAGTCTGCTGGTATAGTGGAGTCCTGAACTGAGAGCAAACACAGTCCAATCTTTCATCTCTTATTCAAAGAGCTTGTGGAAAAACAAGAATTCTGCCCAAATCACTTCAACTACTCTTCTCTGAAAAGTTTTGTTACACTACAGGACAAACATTTTACACGGGACAGATAATGGTTCCCATTACCCTTTGCTCTTGAGGCTCTTTTCAAATACCAAGTCTATTGCAGAGGAAAAAAGCATTTATGTAGCTGCATTTTGCTCCCACAGCCTCTCAGTGAGTGGCAAATCTCCTGTCTTCTATCTGTGCCCTTGATGGGCTTGCAGAGCCCACTGAGAGGAGGCTGACATGCAATCCACTAAGTGCCAGCATTGCAGTTCCCTGCTGTGCCCTATCTCCTGCACACGCAGAGACATTTGCCAGCTTGGGGCAGTGATGTGTTGGCACTGGGGTATCAATTCCTCCTTTCAGAAAACAGGAAATATAATGGACGTGTTATTTTTCTTCCTGGGACCACCTACCTGCTGATGGCCCTACAGCACTGTTAATGTGCAATCCAAACACTGCCCAGTTTGCTTACCGACAGGTTTTTCTCTTAAGCCCCATATGCTTTGTACTAGAAATATGTGTGTGCATGTGAATTTCTACTGCTAATACCAGAGGCACAAGGGAGTGTACATGTGTGCAGATGGATGATGCTTGTACAGTAAACCCTATGCAATCCGTAATAGAACATGGTACCAGTCAGTCACTGTGTCACTTCAGATCTGACTTTTTCTTTTCTTATACTATATATAGTGCATTTCCAGTTCTTCCGCAGCACACAAGATTTCCTTGGAGAAGGAATTTTTCTACTTGATGTTAGGCATCTTTTTGAGACTTCCAAGCTGCCTGCCTTAAATTCTCTTTAGTAAATATTCTAAACTTGGTTTACTTCTGTCTTCACTCCAGACGGATTTCAGAAGAATTATTATTCCTGAGATTAGAGTGAAAAATCAAGCACTGTAATTTGCTGCAATGCAAACTCAGAGTAACTGACCCCCTGGGGCAGGCTTAGTGAGAGATTTGATCCTGTCCACCAAGGAAGAGGGATAGCACCATGTGGCCAAGTGGCAATGGTCATGAGATAAGGTATGGAGAGGCAGGAGGGAGTCCTCAACACCTGTGAGTGCTCAGACCAGACCCATCACTGCTCTTGGCAGGAAGGGTCACTGGAACTGACACCAGTTTGAGAACAGATAACTCTTTAAAACTACCCATGGGAATTGATGCAAAAATGGTTTATAACCAAAAATTCAGTAGTGCTGCAAAGGGTAGATAAATGTGCACTAGAAGAAGAAGACCAGGTAACATTGGCTGTGCCCTCCACCTGAGGAACTGCTTCTGCCTACAACATCAGGTTTCTGACCGTGCAGCTCACAGGGACACCTCAAACCAAAGAAGCTGTACTGGTCATTGCTTTTACATTTTCCTTAGTGTAACTGCATCCACAAAAGGCTTTTGGTAGTATAGAGCCGCTGTTTAAAAAAATCACACTTCAAATGAAGAGTATTTTTCTGGTAAGAGTTGCTGGAGTATGATCTTTAAAGCACTTTACACTTGTGATTCTCCTCTGTCGTGCTCATCCCGCACCACAGCACTGCAGGAATCAGGAGCACTCACACAACATCAGTGGGCAATCTTACCCAGTCACAGCATGTGCCCAAAGTGTATATTAAACACCTATCAATATTTGGCACAAGGACACTATTTGCCATCCCTCTGTCACCCAAAGATATTTCAGCTTTAAAGCCATACCTGTAGAGATTTAAATTAAACCTGCACCTATACATCTTTAAATTCAACCTGCCAGGGACTGCTTTTGGCCACGGAGGCCAGCCAGCACAGTATGGTCTGTGTCTATGCTACCGGCTGCTCTCCTTTTCCAAAACCTGCCTCCGGTCTGGTCACTGGGAATGGCCCATGCTGGCTCCCAAGCACTGCCTGCGACCTGCTGGGAGGGCTGCTGCCCGCTTGGACCGGGTAGCAGCACAGATGACTGAGTTCCCGTCCCAGGGATTTTCCCTGCCGCTGTTTTCTGACTCAGATGGACGCAGACAAGGTGTCTGCACAGACTGCAACACGTACTGAAGAGCCTCACTTACGTTATTGCACAGAAGGATTAGGACTCCGTAGGTTTGGGTCAGCAAACAGCCTTCACAAAGAACAGTTCGGCAAAGCATTTACACATATGCTTGGCTATGAGTCAGGTAAAAATCTGGGAAAAAGAATCCTCTTTCTGTGCTTTTCCATAGCAAAGTGGAAAACCAGTAGGAAATGCAGATCCTCTGGAGGCCTCCTGCAGCTTTGCAGCATATGTGTGGTAGTCATCATGATGTCCACACAGTATTTAACCAGAACCTGCTCACTTTGAGCATGAAGATGGTGTCCCTGTAGCTCTGTCATATCCCCCCAGTGACTTGACATATCTCT